>NC_135960.1:69519739-69669370 GCF_053455715.1 Rhinoraja longicauda | reverse complement strand
CTGCCTCTAACGTGTCCAACCCCTTAATAATCTTATACGTTTCGATAAGATCTCCTCTCATCCTTCTAAATTCCAGTGTATACAAACCTAGTCGCTCCAGTCTTTCAACATATGACAGTCCCGCCATTCCGGGAATTAACCTAGTAAACCTACGCTGCACGCCCAGTCAGAGAGTTGTAAATCTGTGGAATTCTCTGCTTAGGAAGGGGCCTCTGGTCTAATCTTTAATTGGAGTGATTACTTCGTGTCCGTGGGGTTTAAATGAATAGGTCTTAAAGTATATACGTTGGGGGTAAAAACGCTGAGTCCTGGCAAAACCTCACTGTGTGAGTTGGTCCTGTTATTTAACTTGGCAAGAAAAGTTGAGTACAGGAGCAAAGAGGTCCTTCTGCAGTTGTACAGGGCCCTAGTGAGACCGCACCTGGAGTACTGTGTGCATTTCTGGTCTCCAAATTTGAGGAAGTATATTCTTGCTATTGAGGGCGTGCAGCGTAGGTTTACTAGGTTAATTCCCGGAATGGCGGGACTGTCGTATGTTGAAAGACTGGAGCGACTAGGTTTGTATAAACTGGAATTTAGAAGGATGAGAGGGGATCTTATCGAAACGTATAAGATTATTAAGGGGTTGGACACGTTAGAGGCAGGAAACATGTTCCCAATGTTGGGGAGTCCAGAACCAGGGGCCACAGTTTAAGAATAAGGGGTAGGCATTAGAACGGAGATGAGCAAAAACTTTTCAGTCAGAGAGTTGTGAATCTGTGGAATTCTCTGCCTCAGAAGGCAGTGGAGGCCAATTCTCTGAATGCATTCAAGAGAGATCTAGATAGAGCTCTTAAGGATAGCGGAGTCAGGGGGTATGGGGAGAAGGCAGGAACGGGGTACTGATTGAGAATGATCAGCCATGATCACATTGAATGGTGGTGCTGGCTCGAAGGGCCGAATGGTCTATTGCCTATTGTCTATTTTTTAAATGATATGGAATTATGCCATGTAAATAGCGTCCTGTATTGCAAATATCACATGTACATTTTACATCTAGATCTGCCGGTTAGCATAAGCCTGGTGGGTGAATTGGCCTCTAGTGATTCTCTGAATGATGTCGGAGTTGCAACACACATGATTGTGTTATGATTCATAGCCCAGTCACTGTACGGCGGTCACATTGACGGCTTCTTCAACCTGCACTTTTTCAGACTATTCCAACGATTACAGACACTGACACTTATGCCCAAACAAGTAACCGGACCAAAAATGTACATATCGACAACTAAGACCAAAAATGCCATGCAAATGGACATGTACAAAAAAAACAAAACCCATCAGCGTTTTCAATGAAAGACACCAAATGCTGAGTTACTCAGCGGGTCAGGCAGCATCTCTAGAGAAAAGGAACGGGTGGAGCTCTGGGTTCCGACTCGTAACGTCACCCAATCCTTCTCTCCACAGATGCTGCCTGACCCGCTGAGTTACTCCAGCACACTGTGCCTATCTATCCTCGCTCTAAACCACCATCTGCAGTTTCCCTCTTACACCGCTCTCTCAATGTTTTGGCCCCGGACTCTTCTTCAAAAGAAGGGTGAAGGGAGGAACTGCAGATTCTGGTTTAAACGGTAGAGAGACACAATATAGCTGGAGTAACTCAGCGGGTCAGCAGCATCTCTGGAGAGAAGAGATGGCTGACGTTTCGGATCGAGACTGAAGAATGTTCTCGTCACCCATTCCTGCTCTCCACAGTGGCCACCTGGCCCGCTGAATCACTCCAGCATTTTGTGTCTATCTTCGGTCTGAAGGGTCTGAAGAAGGGCCCTGACCCAAAATGTTTATGAACCTGTCCAAGCGTCTTATTGGTTTGGTACCTGGTGTCAGGGGTTATGGGGAGAATGCATGAGAACGTGGTTGGGAGGGAGAGATAGATCAGCCATGGTTGAATGGTGGAGTAGACTTGATGGGCCGAATGGCTAATTCTGTTCCTATCACTTATGAACTTATGATCAACCACTTCCTCTGGCAGCTTGCTCCATATACCCACGGAGGGGGAGGGGGGAAGAGGGGGAGGGGAGGGGGGAAAAGGAGGGGTGGAGGGAGGGGGAAGGGAGGGGGAGAGGGGGAGGGAGGATAAGGAGGGGTTGAGGGGGGTGGAGGGAGGGGAAAGGGGGAGAGGGGAGGGGGAGAGGGGAGGGGGAAGGGAGGGGGAGAAGGGAAGGGGAGGGGGAGGAGGATAAGGAGGGGTTGAGGGGGGGTGGAGGGGGAAGGGAGAGGGGAGGGGGAGGGAGGATAAGGAGGGGTGGAGGGAGGGAGAAGGGGGAGAGGGGAAGGGAGGGGGAGAGGGGGAGGGAGGATAAGGAGGGTTGAGGGGGTGGAGGGAGGGGAAAGGGGGAGGGGGAGGGGGAAGGGAGGGGAGAGGGGAAGGGGGAGAGGGGAAGGGGAGGGGGAGGGAGGATAAGGAGGGTTGAGGGGGGGTGGAGGGGGAAGGGAGAGGGGAGGGGGAGGGAGGATAAGGAGGGGTGGAGGGAGGGGGAAGGGGGAGAGGGGAAGGGAGGGGGGGAGGGAGGATAAGGAGGGGTTGAGGGGGGGAAGGGGAGAGGGGAGGGGAGGGGGGAAGGGAGGGGAGAGGGGAAGGGTGAGGGGGAGAGGGGAGAGGGGAAGGGAGGGGGGGGATGGGGGGGAGGAGAGGCACCAATGCAGGAGAGGGTTTGGGCCCAACGAGTCCACTTGGTCTAGTAATTTTATAAAGCCCAAGAATGTCACCCCTCAGTCTCCCGCACTCCAGTGAGTGTTTAGGAAGGCCGATGGTTCCATAGTACTTTAATTGTCATTGTCATATGTTTGTGGGTACAGTGAAATTCATTTTTGGATACAGTTGAGCACTGGCAAGTACTGGCATCATTAGACATAAGTCATCAAAGGTTACGGGGAGAAAGCAGGAGAATGAGATTGAGAGGAAAAATAAAGGCAAGCAGGCTAGATATCCTCTTCACTACATTATCCACCTGCATCATCATTTTAAAGGAGCTGTGAACTTGCTGTTGTACCTTGTGTTTTACATTACTATCATCTACAATTTTTTGATTTTCAAAAACTCTTGATATCTGAAATAAAGAGCGGCGATGCCGGAAATTCTCAGCAGGTCAGGAAGCATCTGTGGAGAGAGAATGACCTTTTTTTAAAATCAGAATTCAATATTTTGTCAGGCGTCTGAGGAAAGCCTTCAATAGAATGCTTACAGAATATCTGTTCACACTGGAGTTATTAAAACAATTCAAAAGGATTTTACAGGAGTATAATGCAGATGCTGGTACAAATCGAAGGTATCGCAAAAAGCTGGAGTAACTCAGCGGGACAGGCAGCATCTCGGGAGAGAAGGAATGGGTGACGTTTCGGGTTGAGACCCTTCTTCAGACTGAGGTATTTATTCACAAAATGCTGGAGTAACTCAGCGGGACAGGCAGCATCTTGGGAGAGAAGGAATGGGCGACATTTCGGGTCTCCACTGAGATAGATAGTAGTTCTTCTGAAGAAGGGTCTCGACCCGAAACGTCACCCATTCCTTCTCTCCCGAGATGCTGCCTGGCCCGCTGAGTTACTCCAGCATTTTGCGATACCTTCAAAAGGATTTTATGATCATTTTCCGAGCTCTGCAATGCATTTGACCCGCTGAGATTTCTCCCCGACCGACACGTTTAAATTTATTGAATGTAGCATATTTGTTTAGTTCACGGAATTATCGATGGTATGGCAGACACTGTTTTATAATGAGAGGAGTGAGATACTTTGTTTTACATGGTATACTCTGTTTTTAAATCGATGTTGTGTTTAAGTTGTCCTTTTTTAAGATGACAAACTTCAAATGTTTTAAATAATTGAAACATTTCATATGTGGCTGGCAGTGGTTCAGTTTAGTTTACTTGTCACAATAGACAATAGACAATAGGTGCAGGAGGAGGCCATTCGGCCCTTTGAGCCAGCACCGCCATTCAATGTGATCATGGCTGATCATTCTCAATCAGTACCCCGTTCCTGCCTTCTCCCCATACCCCCTGACTCCGCTATCCTTAAGAGCTCTATCCAGCTCTCTCTTGAATGTATTCAGAGAATTGGCCTCCACTGCCCTCTGAGGCAGAGAATTCCACAGATTCACAACTCTCTGACTGAAAAAGTTTTTCCTCATCTCTGTTCTAAATGGCCTACCCCTTATTCTCAAACTGTGGCCCCTGGTTCTGGACTCCCCAACATTGGGAACATGTTTCCTGCCTCTAATGTGTCCAACCCCTTAATAATCTTATACGTTTCGATAAGATCCCCTCTCATCCTTCTGTACCGAGGTACAGTTAAAAGCTTGTGTTGCGTGCTATCGTTTAGTGAGTGTAAGAAATGTTGCTGTTGACATAAAGATTTAAAAGAGTGGAGCAAATGAATGATTGTAATGAATGATTACAGATCCACAGTTTAGTTTATTGTCACGTGTACCGAGGTACTGTGAAAAGCTATTGCTGCGTGCAAACCAGTCAGCAGAAAGACAACACATGATTACAATCACGTATCCACAGTGTACAGATACAGGATAAAGGGAATAATGTGAATGATGCACTTCTGGGACTAGCACACAAAGCATTGCCTGCCCTGGGATGGCAGGACTTTCATATGAAGAAAGACTGGACAGACTCGGCTTGTACTCGTTGGAATTTAGAAGATTGAGGGGGGATCTTATAGAAACTTACAAAATTCTTAAGGGGTTGGACAGGCTAGATGCAGGAAGATTGTTCCCGATGTTGGGGAAGTCCAGAACAAGGGGTCACAGTTTAAGGATAAGGGGGAAGTCTTTTAGGACCGAGATGAGAACATTTTTTTTCACACAGAGTGGTGAATCTGTGGAATTCTCTGCCACAGAAGGGAGTTGAGGCCAGTTCATTGGCTATATTTAAGAGGGAGTTAGATGTGGCCCTTGTGGCTAAAGGGATCAGGGGGTATGGAGAGAAGGCAGGTACGGGATACTGAGCTGGATGATCAGCCATGATCATATTGAATGGCGGTGCGTGCAGGCTCGAAGGGCCGAATGGCCTACTCCTGCACCTATTTTCTATGTTTCCAGCACCATCTTATGAACTGTCCCACCTACCATTTACATACACACGAGGGGCCCAAACAGCGGCCAATTAACTGAGCAAACTGCCTGACCTTGGCATGTGGAGAGAGCGGTAGGCAATTGCAAAATGCCAGCTTTGGACCAGAGGCAAACCATTTAGTACTTCCTTATTACATTTTTATGCTTTGGAAGATGGTATCTGAAATTTGTTTAGTTCAGTTTAGGAAAGTCGAGGAATACAGGCCCTTCGGCCCACCGGGTCCGCGTCGACCAGCGATCCCCAAGCACAGGCACCATCCTACACACGCTAGGAACAATTTACAGTTATACCCATCCAATTAACCTGCAAGCCCGTTTATCTTTGGAGTGTGGGAGGAAAAACCGGAGCTCCCGGAGAAAAACCCACGCAGGTCACGGGGAGAACGTACAAACCCAGTACAGACAGCAGCAGTTGTCAGGATTGAACCCGGGTCTCTGGCGCTGTAAGGTAGCAACTCTACCGCTGAGCCACCCTTTGGTAAATGTCTGCCTGCAAGACTTGAATTGTTATTCCCAATCGTGATATTTGTTTATCTTGTATGGCACAATAATTTATCTGAGGCTTTAATATGCAGTGACTGAATGAGTAAAATTTATTTGTATGACAAAGTATTCTGAAATTGTATTAGTATCTACAATTTATTTATTTGTCTGTGAAATTATCTTTTCAATGATCTTTTTCCAAGCTCTGGATGAACACCAAGATACTAGGCAAGACTTTTCCATCGAAGGGTCTTGTGTTTAAAACATGATAGAGGCAAAGGTGGGTGGAATCAATAGCTCGACGCTCTGCAGTTTAGGTACCACAACATGTGTAGCAGGTCAAAGATAGACACAAAATGCTGGAGTAACTCAACGGGACATCTTTGGAGTGAAGGAATGGGTGACGTTTTGGTTCAGGACTCTTATGAAGACTTTCTAAAGAGGTTCTCGACCCGGAACATCACCCATTCCTTCTCTCCAGAGATGCTGCCTGTCCCGCTGAGTTACTCCAGCATTTTCTGTCTGTCTTTGGCGTAAACCAGTATCTGCAGTTCCTTCCTGCAGATGTTGTGGTACATGGGGATGTGCAAGGATTGAGGGGGGGGGGGGGGGGGTGGTTGGAAGGCGGAGTCAGTCTCAATCTACCCCATGACAGAAGGGGGAGTTGTTGTACAGTTTGATAGCCATAGGGAAAAAGGATCTCCTGTGGTGTTCCGTGCTGCATCTTAATGGAACTAGTCTGTTGCTGAAGGTACTTCTCAGGTCTGAAGAAGGGTCTCAACCCGAAAGGTCACCCATTCCTTCTCTCCAGAGATGCTGCCTGTCCCGCTGAGTTACGCCAGCATTTTGAGCCTACCTCAGGTTGACCAGTGTGTCATGGAGGGGTTGAGCTGTATTGTCCAAGACGCTCCGTAGTTTGAAGTGCATCCTCCCCTCCAAGAATCCAACTCTGACTCTGCTCCCAGGAGTATCCCGACAGAACATATAAGAGCAAGGAAAACAGAAAGTGCAGCCAGTGTGGAGTAGATGAATGGGACAGGTAGCTTGCCCATGGAGATCCTAACTTAACTGACTGAAGTACGGCATTATCACGGTGACACTCACATGTGCAACACTCCTAGCCACTTCACACCACGTGACTTTTTTTTAACATGATATGGTTCAAATTACTAAGTTTATTTAATCTGCAATTATTTAGTAGTAACCATAAACACTTCAATGGAAATTACCCCATGGAGACTGCACCAAGCTTACGAGGAAACTTTGGAATTCCCCATAGCTCAGGCTGCATCTGTACATTCCCTACACATATGTCTGCCGTACCGTGGGTATTTACCGTGTTTTCCGTTTGATTTCAGATTTCTGATATCTGCACAAATTTCCATGAAAATACGATGTGGTTCATTGCCACAGACGGCTGTGGGCAATAGACAATAGACAATAGACAATAGGTGCAGGAGGAGGCCATTCAGCCCTTCGAGCCAGCACCGCCATTCAATGTGATCATGGCTGATCATTCTCAATTAGTACCCCGTTCCTGCCTTCTCCCCATACCCCCTGACTCCGCTATCCTTAAGAGCTCTATCAAGCTCTCTCTTGAATGCATTCAGATAATTGGCCTCCACTGCCTTCTGAGGCAGAGAATTCCACAGATTCACAACTCTCTGACTGAACAGGTTTTTCCTCATCTCAGTTCTAAATGGCCTACTCCTTATTCTTAAACTGTGGCCCCTGGTTCTCGACTCCCCCAACATTGGGAACATGTTTCTTGCCTCTAACGTGTCCAACCCCTTAATAATCTTATACGTTTCGATAAGCTTTTCGGAAACCAAGGCTTTGGGGATTTTTTATGGCAGAGATTGATAGGTTCTTGATTAGGAAGGGAGTTAAAGGTTATGGGGAGAAGGAGAATGGCGTTGAGAGGGAAGAAAAGATTAGCCATGACTGAATGGCGGGGTAGACTTGATAGGCTGAATGGCCTAAATCTGCTCCGATGTCCTCTCTTTCAACCGGCGTTTGGAAACTTTGAAATTGAATGAACAAAAATCCCCCAACTTCCAATTTATTAGTAATAATATTTACAATCAATGCTCTACACAAAGTGCTGGAGTAACTCAGTGGGTCAGGCAGCATCTCTGGAGAAAAAGAATAGATGAAATTTTGTGTCAAACCTGAAACGTCACCTATCCATATTCTCCAGAGATGCTGCCTGACCCGCTGAGTTACTCCAGCACTCTGTGAAACGTCACCTATCCATGTTCTCCAGAGATGCTGCCTGACCCGCTGAGTTACTCCAGCACTCTGTGAAACGTCACCTATCCATGTTCTCCAGAGATGCTGCCTGACCCGCTGAGTTACTCCAGCACTCTGTCTATCTTCGGTATAAACCAGCATCTGTAGTTCCTTCCTGCACTTCCAATCAATGTTTTCAGACATTGATAGATTTTCTAATCTTTTAAACAAATAAAGCCCTTATTTATTGCCAATTTAAGTTGTATTATTTGAAAGCTGCAGAGGACCTGAGAGCAAAGGTGGGATACATTAAACAGTTATTGGAATAATGGACACGTTACAGGCTAAAGTATGGCTGGCACAGAGGTGCTGCAACACAACATTTCAAGACCCTGGTTGGATCTTGACCTCAGGCGCTGTCTGTGTGGAGTTTGCGCATTCCTCTAGTGACCCATTGAGTTTCCTCTGGGTGGCTAACATGGACATGGTGGGCTGAAGGGCCTGTAGATTTGTGGTACACCACAAAAGCGCCCACTCGTCACTATTTGGGAGATGTTTGTGTTGCATTTGCACATTTGGGCGGCACGGTGGCGCAGCGGTAGAGTTGCTGCCTCACAGCCCCAGAGACCCCGGTTCGATCCTGACTGCGGGTGCTGTCTGTACGGGGTTTGTATGTTCTCCCTGCGACCACGAGGGTTTTCTCCAGGTGCTCTGGTTTCCTCCTACACTCCAAAGACATGCAGGGTTGTGGGTTAATTGGCTTCTGCAAATTGTCCCAAGTTGTAGGATAGAACTAGCTAGCATTGGTCAATGCGGACTTGGTGGGTTGAAGGTCCTG
Organism: Rhinoraja longicauda; assembly: GCF_053455715.1. Classification (NCBI taxonomy): domain Eukaryota; kingdom Metazoa; phylum Chordata; class Chondrichthyes; order Rajiformes; family Arhynchobatidae; genus Rhinoraja; species Rhinoraja longicauda. The sequence continues at coordinate 69,660,695 of NC_135960.1, read as the reverse complement.
TTTCCAAGCTGTATCACTAAATTCAGCAATTTGTTTTAAGTTGATTTGTTGGCAAAGATGATTCCAGTTAAGTGTAAGTATTAGTTGGAGGTTTCTTAGTGTTTGTGTTGCAGGTTTTATATATTTCCACCGATAATACATTTCCTACACTTTGAGGGCACTTCCATCATTTGGTGCGAACTGGAAGCTCAGTGATATGGAGATTTGTGGCAGATTTGATGAGAGCAGTTACAGGTAATCGTTGCAAAGGGGAGTTTGTCCATTTTGGCAAATGCCATAACACACCTGTATAATATTTATTGGCAAATGACATCAACCAACCTTGCTCTTCAGCTTTTACAGAAGGCTCTGGTTTCTCAATGTGCCGTAGATTCTCCCTGATTAGCCAAAATGGATTCACAATGTGATAAGAAAAAGTGTAGAAACAAAGAACTGCAGATGCTGGTTTACAAGAAAAAGGACACAGAGTGCTGGAGTAACTCAGCATGTCAGGCAGCAGCTCTGGAGAACATGGAGAGGTGACGTTTCACAGAGTGCTGGAGTAACTCAACGGGTCAGGCGACGTTTCAAGTCAGGATCTTACTGTTGACTGGAGGGGTGACATTTTGGGCTGGGACCCTTCCTCAGTCTGAAGAAGGGTCACGACCTGAAAAGTCACCTATCCATGTTCTCCAGAGATGCTGCCTGACCCGCTGAGTTACTCCAGCACTCTGTGAAACGTCACCCATCCATGTTCTCCAGAGATGCTGCCTGACCCGCTGAGTTACTCCAGCACTCTGTCTATTTTTGAGACAAAAAGAAACATGGATTCATTTTATGATTGTAAATAACATGGAGACAGAACAAGGGGCACTGCAGCAGATAAACTGCATTAACAATAAGATATTTCGATCTCATCTGTGGTTAGAAAGTGTTTGGAAAAGGATATTTGTCTTCTACTGGAGGGGACTGTTCTTCACAGGTATGTCCTGTTCAGTTTTTTATTATTTATTCATGGGTATTGTGACCACCCCTGCCTGTCCTTGGAAATTTGGTGTGTAGGAAGGAACTGGTGCAGATAGTGGTTTAAACCGAAGATAGACACACAAAGCTAGCGTAACTCAGCGGGTCAGGCAGCATCTCTGGAGAACATGGATAGGTGACGTTTCAGGTCGTGACCCTTCTTCAGACTGAGGAAGGGTCCCAGCCCAAAATGTCACCTCTCCAGTCAACAGTAAGGTCCTGACTTGAAACGTCGCTTGACCCGTTGAGTTACTCCAGCACTCTGTGAAACGTCACCTCTCCATGTTCTCCAGAGATGCTGCCTGACCCGCTGAGTTACTCCAGCACTCTGTGAAACGTCACCTATCCATGTTCTCCAGAGATGCTGCCTGGCCCGCTGAGTTACTCCAGCACTCTGTGAAACGTCACCTATCCATGTTCTCCAGAGATGCTGCCTGACCCGCTGAGTTATTCCAGCACTCTGTGAAACGTCACCTATCCATGTTCTCCAGAGATGCTGCCTGGCCCGCTGAGTTACTCCAGCACTCTCCAGCATCTCTGGAGAGACGGAATGGGTGGCATTTCGAGCCGAGACCCTCCTTCAGAAGATTTGAAGAAGGGTCTTGAGCCAAAACGTCCCTCATTCCTTCTCCCCAGAGATGCTGCCAGTCCCGCTGAGTTACGCCAACATTTTGTGTCTGTCTTGGAAATGTTGTGGTGGGGAGTGGCGATCTGGATTGCTTGCTGTCAATATAGTCACGGTACTGCTGTTACGTGTGAAACGCATGGACATTTCCCAGGGATATTTCCATATATATTTCCGATCAGGATGTGTGGCCTGGAGGGAAGCAGGCAGATGAGGATTTGCTGTCACATTTCGGCATTACTCTTGTAGATGCTAGAGGTTGTGTGTTTGGAAGATGCTAACAAAGAGGTCATAAGGTCATAAGTGATAGGAGCAGAATTAGGCCATTTGGCCCATCAAGTCTACTCCGCCATTCAATCATGGCTGATCTATCTCTCCCTCCTAACCACGTTCTCCTGCTTTTCTCCCTATAACCCCTGACACCCGTACTAAATAAGAATCTATCTATCTCTGCCTCAAAAATGTCCATTGACGGCGTCCACAGCCTTCTGCGGCAAAGAATTCCACAGATTTTCTTTCTTTCTTTCTTTCTTTCTTTCTTTCTTTCTATCATGTTAAAAGACATCAATTAAAAAACAAAATAAACAAAAAAACAGAAGAAATACAAAGAATTTCATCCATTACTTAACGTCTTTACATGTGCGAAAAGGAGTAGGAAGAAGTGTGAACTTATTTAATCCTACCCCCATTCCCTAATCAATATTTATCAAGTATTATCTATAATAACTAATACCTAAAATACATATATAACTACATATATACTCACTCACCCCTACAATCATATGAATATACCTATTTACACAATAATGTCTATATTAACTACATCTGATATATATACATACATTAGGCCAATCATATATATACATATACACGACCATTTACATACAAAATATAAATACAAATATAGTCACCCACCCGTATAATAAGTCAGATATTAATACAAAAATACTCATACACCCTTATATGTTCATATAGATATACTTATTCACCACCCCCTGACTAAAAAAAATCCTCCTCATCACCTTCCTAAAGGAACGTCCTTTAATTCTGAGAGTCCCAGACTCTCCCACTAGTGGAAACATCCTCTCCACATCCACTCTATCCAAGCCTTTCACTGTTCGGTACGTTTCAATGAGGTCCCTCCTCATTTTTCGGAACTGCAGCGAGTGGAAGCCCAGTGTCGTCAAACGCTCATCATATGTTAACCCAAAGAGTGCTTTGTGATCTAGAGCAGTAGTTGTTGAACACAGTCCATATACAGCTATGCAGCCAGGATGATGGCAGGAATGGAGACTTAACAGAATGGAGGAGCAAGGAGGTCCTTCTGCAGTTGTACAGGGCCCTGGTGAGACCGCACCTGGAGTATTGTGTGCAGTTTTGGTCTCCTAATTTGAGGAAGGACATTCTTGCTATCGAGGGAGTGCAGCGTAGGTTCACCAGGTTAATTCCCGGGATGGCGGGACTGCCATATGATGAAAGAATGGATCGACTGGACGTATATTCACTGGAATTTACAAGGATGGGAGGGGATCTTATAGAAAGATACAAAATTCTTCAGGGATTGGACAGGCTAGATGCAGGAAAAATGTTCCCGATGTTGGGAGTGTCCAGAACCAGGGGTCGCAGTTTAAGAATAAGGTGCAGGCCATTCAGGGCAGAGGTGATTCTTTTTCACCCAGAGAGTTGTTATCTGTGGAATTCTCTGCCACAGAAAGCAGTGGAGGCCAATTCACTGGATGTTTTCAAGAGAGAGTTAGATTTAGCTCTTAGGGCTAACGGAATCAAGGGATATGGGGAGAAAGCAGGAACGGGGCACTGATTTTGGATGATCAGCCATGATCATATTGAATGGCGGTGCTGGCTCGAAGGGCTGAATGGCCTACTCCTGCACCTATTTTCTATGTTTCTATATAACCTGGTGTATGGACCGGCAGTGGAGCAGACCGCTGGTAGCTCCACAGTGCTGTGTTTCCCGAGTTCTGCACACACACACACACACACACACACACACACACACACACACACACACACACACACACACACACATTTTCCTTCACATTCCCTCTGAAAACGAAATCTGGCTCCAATCCATTGGTGTGGTCATTAAAAATAGATGCAAGGAATAGTAGATGCTGGAAACTTGAGCAAAAAATACCCCCCAAAGTGTTGGAGTAACTCAGCAGGTCAGGCAGCATCTCTATGGATGGTTGTGAAGAAGAATGAGAGATATGGAACAATCTAGTATTTACTTTAAACCTTGCTCCTATTCAAAAGTACTTTACTCGACCACAGAGGTTTGCTCAGTTGACCAGGTATTGGTTAAAGGTTAAGGAAAATGTAAAGTAAGCAAATTATAAACTGAATACATCAGCCAAGTATTTGTTCACTCATAAATTACCTTTGGCAATGCCCAGGATGTCTTATGGAATATAAGGTTTTAATATATAATTTGGGCAGCAGAGAGGAGGAGAGGGGTGAGTGGTTTATCAAGCACCCGTGAGTGCCCGAGCTGACTGCTCCTCACGGTGTGTACAGAGGCGATGAGGGTGAATGAGTGATAGCAGCAGAATTAGGCCATTCGGCACATCAAGTCTACTCTGCCATTCAATCATGGCTGATCTATCTCTCCCTCCTAACCCCATTCTCCTGCCTTCTCCCCATAACCCCTGACACCCGTACTAATCAAGAATCTATCTATTTATCTATCTATAATTTATAATATTTATATAATATTTATCTATCGAATAATCTATCTATTCAAGAGAGAGCTAGATAGCGCTCTTAAGGATAGCGGAGTCAGGGGGTATGGGGAGAAGGCAGGAACTGGGTACTGATTGAGAATGATCAGCCATGATCACATTGAATGGCGGTGCTGGCTCGAAGGGCCGAATGGCCTCCTCCTGCACCTATTGTCTATTGTCTATTGTCTATTGTCTATTTTTGCCTAAAAAATATCCACTGACTTGGCCTCCACAGCCTTCAGTGGCTAAGAGTTCCACAGATTCACCACCCTCCGACTAAAGACATTTCTCCTCATCTCCTTCCTAAAGGAACTTTAAGTCCTTTAATTCTGAGGCTGTGACCTCTGGTGATAGACTCTCCCACCAGTGGAAACGTCCTCTCCACATCCACTTTCCAAGTTTTTTCCGCGCCTTTCACAATGTTGTGGCTGTGGGTTGAGAGGTTTGCGGTGCTATCCAAATGAATCAGATCACACTATACATGAGCACGATCAGGCCACACAGGTAGTGGAAGGAGAAAAATGCCAGAGTGCGGTATACAGAGTTTACAGTGTTATAGTGTTACAGTTGTGGAGAAAAACTCCAAGGTCCGTAATGAGGTAGGTTGGAAGAATGAGACTACATCCTAGCTCATGGGACGATCAGTACCCCGATATCAACAGGGGAAGAAACCATTTCTGAATCTGGTGGTATGTGCTTTCAAGTGTTTGTAAGTTCGGCCCAATGGGACCAGAGAGAAGGAGGAATGCCTATGGTGGGAGTTGTTCTTCACAAGTTCATAAGTTCTAGGAGAAGGCAGGCCATTCGGCCCAACAAGTCTACTCTACCATTCAATCAAGGCTGATCTGTCTTTCCCTCTCAACCCCATTCTCCTGCCTTCTCCCCATAACCCCTGGCGCCCGTACTAATCAAGAATCTATCTATCTCCACCTTAAAATTATCCATTGACCTTGCCTCCACAGCCTTCACTACCCTCTGACTAAAGACATTCTTTCTAAAGATACGTCCTTTTATTCGGAGGCTATGGCCTTCGGTCCTAGACTTTTCCACTAGTGGAAACGTCCTCTCCACATTCACTCTTTCCAGGCCTTTCAATATTTGGTAGGTTTCATTGAAGCCCCCCCCCCCATCCATCTAAACTCCAGCAAGTACAGGTTGATTATGTTGACTGCTTTTCCCAAGGAAGCATGAAGTGTAGATGGAGTCAATGGTGGAGGTCTGATCTGTCTGATGGACTGGGCTCCATCCACATTCCTCTGCAATTTCCTGCAGTCTTGGGCAGAGCAGTTATGTATTCTATTAGGATGCTTTCAGTGGTGCATCTATGGAAGTTGATAATTCAAGGATAAATTTCCTTCGTCCTCTGTGGAAGGAGAGGCGTTAGTGTGCTTTTTTGGCCATTGCTTCAATACATTTGATCCAAGACAGGTTTAGTTTAGTTTAGTTCAGAGATTCAGCGCAAAACCAGGCCTTCAGCCCACCGAGTCAATAGACAATAGACAATAAACAATAGGTGCAGGAGGAGGTCATTCGGCCCTTCGAGCCAGCACCGCCATTCAATGTGATCATGGCTGATCATTCTCAATCAGTACCCCGTTCCTGCCTTCTCCCCATACCCCCTGACTCCGCTATCCTTAAGAGCTCTATCTAGCTCTCTCTTGAATGCATTCAGAGAATTGGCCTCCACTGCCTTCTGAGGCAGAGAATTCCACAGATTCACAACTCTCTGACTGAAAACGTTTTTCCTCATCTCCGTTCCAAATGGCCTACCCCTTATTCTTAAACCGTGGCCCCTGGTTCTGGACTCCCCCAAACATTGGGAACATGTTTCCTGCCTCTAACGTGTCCAACCCCTTAATAATCTTATACGTTTCGATAAGATCCCCTCTCATCCTTCTAAATTCCAGTGTATGCCGGCCAGTGATCCACGCACATTAATACTATCCTACGCACACTGGCGACAATTTACAATGACACCAAGCCAATGACCCGACAAACCTGTCTGTCTTTGGAGTTTGAGAGGAAACTGGAGATCGTGGAGAAAACCCCACGCAGGTCAGGGTGAGAACGTACAAACCCCGTACGGACAAGCACCCATAGTCAGGATGGAACCCGGGTCGCTGGTGCTGTAAGGTAGCAACTCTACCGCTGCGCCACCGTGCTGCAGCTTGTTGATGATATTTACGTCTTGGAATTTGAAGTTCTCAACCATCTCCACTTCGGCGCCCATGACACTAAGTGGGGCATGTACTCCGCCAAGCTACCTGAAATCAATAACTAGTTCCGTTGTCTCGCTGACATTGAGAGAAGGTTGTTCTCTTGACATCACATTATTAAGCACTTTACTTCGTTCCTTTAGTTTTGGAGAGATTCGGTGTGGAAACAGACTACCGAGTCCATGCCCATCAACGACCACCCGTACATGAGACCGTAGGAAGGAACTGCAGGTGCTGGTTTAAACCAAAGATGGACACAAACAGCTGGAGTAACTCAGCGGGACGGGCAGCATCTCTGAAGAGAAGGAATGGGTGATGTTTCATAGAAACATAGAACATAGAAAATAGGTGCAGGAGTAGGCCATTCGGCCCTTCGAGCCTGCACCGCCATTCAATATGATCATGGCTGATCATCCAGCTCAGTAACCTGTACCTGCCTTCTCTCCATACCCCCTGATCCCTCTAGCCTCAAGGGCCACATCTAACTCCCTCTTAAATATAGCCAATGAACTGGCCTCAACTACCTTCTGTGGCAGAGAATTCCACAGATTCACCACTCTCTGTGTGAAGAAATGTTTTCTCATCTCGGTCCTAAAAGACTTCCCCCTTATCCTTAAGCTGTGACCCCTGGTTCTGGACTTCCCCAACATCGGGAACAATCTTCCCGCATCTAGCCTCTCCAACCCCTTAAGAATTTTACATGTTTCAATAAGATCCCCCCTCAGTCTTCTAAATTCCAGCGAGTATAAGCCTAGTCTATGCAGTCTTTCTTCATATGAAAGTCTGAAGAAGGGTCTCAACATGAAAGCCCACCCATTCCTTCTCTCCAGAGAAGCTGCCTGTCCCGCTGAGTTACTCCAGCTTTTTGTGTCTACCTGTACATTAGTTCTGCGCTATCCCAGATCTCCTGCACACAATTTACAGAAGCCAATTAACCTACAAACCCGCACGTCTTTGGTATGAGGGGGGAAACCGGAGAAATCCCACGTGGTCAGAGACAGTACGGACAGCAGGAGAAGTCAGGATCAAACCCAGGCCTGTGGCGCTGTGAGGCAGCAGCTCCACCCCACTGTCCTAGACTCAATAGACAATAGGTGCAGGAGGAGGCCATTCAGCCCTTCGAGCCAGCACCACCATTCAATGCGATCATGGCTGATCACTCTCAATCAGTACCCCGTTCCTGCCTTCTCCCCATACCCCCTCACCGCTATCCTTAAGTGCTCTATCCAGCTCTCTCTTGAAAGCATCCAACGAACTGGCCTCCACTGCCTTCTGAGGCAGAGAATTCCACACCTTCACCACTCTCTGACTGAAAAAGTTCTTCCTCATCTCCGTTCTAAATGGCCTACCCCTTATTCTTAAACTGTGGCCCCTTGTTCCGGAATCTTGTCAGTATTCCAGATCAACTGCAGTAGTATCATCTGAAAAGGTTGACGAGGGACTGGCCATAGATGTAGTCCATATGCACTTCAGCAAGGCCTTTGATAAGGTTCTGCATGGTAGGCTGCTGTGGAAGGTCAGATCACATTTGATCCAGGGAGACCCAGCTAAATGGATACTTAATCACCTTAATGGTAGGAAATAAAGGGTGTTGGTGGAAGATTGCTTTTTGAACCAGGCGTGATTAGCAACTTTGCAGATGACACTAAAATAGGTGGTGTTGTAGAAAGTAAAGATGAAGAATGACAATAGGATCTAGATCGGCTGGGCAGGTAGGCTTGAGGTATGGCAAATGGAATTTAATTCAGACAGGTGTGAGGTGTTGCAATTTGGGAAATCAAGCCAGAGCAGGGCGTTCACAGTGAATGGTCGGACCCTGGGACGTTGTGGAACAGTGGGGTCTCGGAGTAGAGGTACATAGTTCCCTGAAAGTGGCGTCACAGTTAGATAGGGTGGTAGACCTTTGGCATGGTGGCCTTCATCAGTCAGGGAACTGAGTATAGAAGCGAAGGAATGGGTGTGACGTTTCGGGTTGAGACCCTTCTTCAGACCCTACTCGACCTGAAACGTCACCCACTTCCTTCTCTCCAGAGATGCTGCCTGACCCGCTGAGTTACTCCAGCATTTTGTGTCTACCTTCGATTTAAACCAGCATCTGCAGTTCTTTCCTACACAATCTGAGTACAGACGCTGGGACATTATGTTGCAGGTGGTGAGGCCGTACTTGCTTTATTTTCATGCATTAATTGTGCATATTTTTATGCACGGTGGCGCAGTGGTAGAGTTGCTGCCTTACAGCACTTGCAGCACCAGAGACCCCGGTTCGATCATGACAATGAGTGCTGTCTGTGCGTAGTTTGTACGTTCTCCCCGTGGGGTTTTCTCCGAGATCTTCGGTTTCCTCCCACGCTCCAAAAGGCGTACAGGCTTGTAGATTAATTGGCTTGGGTTTGTATAACTGGTATGTATAAATTATCCCTAATGTGTGTAGGCTTGTGTTAGTGTGCGGGGATCGCTGGTCAGTGCGGACTCGGTGGGCCGAAGGGCCTGTTTCAGCACTGCATCTCTAAACTAAGCTGGAATGGGTGCAGAGAAGATTTACCAGGATGTTGCCAGGACACATGGGCCTGAGCTACAGGGAGAGATTGAACAGGCTAGGACTCTATTCCTTGGAGTGCAGGAGGCCAAGTGGTGATCTTATAGAGGTGCATGAAATCATGAGGGGAAATAGATAGGGTGAATGCACTTTTGGTCTTTTTACCAGTATTGGGCAATCACAAACTAGAGAGCATTGTTTTAAAGTGACAGGTGGAAGATTTAATAGGAAACTGAGGGGCAACTTCTACACACAGAGGGTGGTGGGAATATGGAGGAGGTAGTTAAGGCAGGTACAAGAACAACATCGTAAAGACATTTGGACAGGCACATGGATACGAAAGGTTCAGAAGAATATGGGCCAGGGATGGATAAATGACACTAGCTTGGTCGGTATGGACAAGATGGGCTGAAGGGCCTGTTTCTGTGCTGTACCACTCTGACAAAATGGAATTGGCAGCAAGGTCTGAATTATTCTCATCAGTGCCATCCACTGGCAGCATTGTGCAAGTGCGATACATCAGGACCATATCGCAGGTATTCTGTTGTTAAATGGAGATGGAGAGAGGGAGGTAGGTGGAGGGAAAGGGAGGGAGAGAGGGAGAGAGAGAGGGAGAGAGAGAGGGGGAGAGAGAGAGGGGGAGAGAGAGAGGGGGAGAGAGAGAGGGGGAGAGAGGGGGAGAGAGGGGGAGAGAGTGAGGGGGAGAGAGAGAGGGGGAGAGAGAGAGGGGGAGAGAGGGGGAGAGAGGGGGAGAGAGGGGGAGAGGGGGAGAGGGGGAGAGAGAGGGTGAGTGAGAGGGAGAGGGAGCGAGAGAGAGAGAGAGAGAGAAAGAGGGAGACAGAGAGGGAGACAGAGGGAGAGAGTGAGAGGGAGGGGAGGAGAGGGAGAGAGAGTGGGAGAGAGAGAGAGAGAGAGAGAGACCAGGAGAGGGGGAGAGATTGAGAGGGAGGGAGTTCCTCTCTGTTGTTAAATGCTCCCACAATGTTAACCAATAGATGTGCACATTGCACACAGGCCCTATTAACAGCAGAACTAGTTTCCTTGGTGCACTGGGCGAGTGAGAATGCTTGATCGCAATCCAACTCATATGAACATCAGCCGTTCCGCACCAGCCACCTGTAACCACCCACCTCTCACCACCCACCTATAACCACCCACCTCTCACCACCCACCTCTCACCACCCACCTCTCACCACCCACCTCTCACCACCCACCTCTCACCAGCCACCTCTAACCACCCACCTCTAACCACCCACCTCTCACCACCCACCTCTCACCACCCACCTCTAACCACCCACCTCTCACCACCCACCTCTCTCCACCCACCTCTCACCACCCATCCCTCGCCACCCATCTCTCACTAGCTGTGTGCGTCCAGCGCCTGCTCCATCTATATAATGGCACTGGAGACATCAAGGGTAGCTCTCTCAGTGTTAATAATGGCGGCTGCACACCATGTTCCCATTGGGGCAGCTCGGCCCCCTGTTCCTCCTGATGGCAGGCGCCTCCCACTCTTGCCAGCCGGGCTCGCCCACTTCAACCACAAACGTTGCTGTGCCTTCGTGACCAGCGCAGCGGTGTTATTGGACCATGTTAGGTCCTCCGAAATGTGAGTGCCCAGAAACTTGAAGCTGGGCACTCTCTCTACACTGTCCCCGTTGATAAAGATAACCGAGCCGGACTCTGCTGTCTTTGAGGACATGTTTGGCTGGCTGGCTGGTCGGGTGGGTGGGAATTTGCCGCGTTTTTTGCCCATTTTGTACGCTGTCCCAGTTGCTTTTCCATTCACTTCAATGCAATGCAAAACCGGATGGAATCTCATGCAGGGAACTGTTCCAATCCCATCAATTTCCTGGCTGGCATGTTAGGTTAAATATTATTTAATTTTCTCTGATTTGCTATTATGCACCGTGTAACAATTGAAATGTGGTTAGGAAACCAAATCATTAATCTTTGGCCTCAACCCACTTCTTTGTTTTGTAACTTTCTAGAATGTTTTTGAGGAATATATTTTTGCCTTCATGCTTGGTTTTCAGGAGACTATGCGTCTTGTAGTTACAGAGTACCCTATCTATTGCAGCATTTGGAGGAATGTAGGATCTCCCATACAAAATACAAAAGGCTTGTACACACTGGAATTTAGAACAGGCTTGTATACACTGGAATTTAGAAGGATGAGAGGGGATCTTATCGAAACGTATAAGATTATTAAGGGGTTGAACACGTTAGAGGCAGGAAACATGTTCCCAATGTTGTTAGTCCAGAACAAGGGGCCACAGTTTAAGAATAAGGGGTAGGCCATTTAGAACGGAGATGAGGAAAAACCTTTTCATTTTTTTATTTTTAAGATAAATTTTTTATTGGAGATAGGTACATCTTTACAGTCATACATTTTTAAATTGATAATATTGTCAATTATTATTATATTGTCTCCAATACCTTTTGCCCCCTTTTTTTTAAAAACTAGATAGAACTAAAGAAATAGATGAAGTAAAGAAAGAAAAGAGAGAGAAGCAAAATAAAAACAAAAACAAAAACAAATTATAAAGATAAGGAAAAAGTTAGTTAAAGAAGAATGGAAAAATTTATTAAAATAACAAAAACTTCATTCGAGATATATTCGTACATTTCAAAGTATAGCATTTCATCCATTCTTTAGTCCGAGTGCTAGTCAGGTTCCTGTGCTGAACCATTCTGACCCTTTAAGTAATCAATAAAAGGAGACCATATTCCAATGAATAATTCCTGTTTGTCCAACAGGGAAAATCTGATTCTTTCCACGTTTAAGGTCTCCGTCATTTCTATAATCCACATTTTGATTGTGGGGACCGTAGGGCCTTTCCAAAATTTTAGAATTAATTTTTTTCCTGTTATTAAACTATAATCCATAAAGTTTCTTTGTATTGTTCTAAATGTTTGATTTAATTCTAATATTCCGAGTATAATTAATTTTGGATCTGGGTCCAATTGTGTGCTGGTTACTTTAGATATTATGCTAAAAATATTTACCCAGAATTTTTTAATTTTTATACAGTTTGCAAACATATGAAATAATGTAGCTTCTAAATGTTGACATTTATCACATTTAGGTGAGATATGTTGGAAAATTTTATGTAGTTTTGTTTTTGAATAGTGTAACCTATGTATTACTTTAAATTGTATTAGAGAATGTCTGGCGTTTAGTGAACACTGATGTATATGTTGCAAACTTTCTTCCCAAGTATCTTTCGTAATTACTTGGTTTAATTCTTTTTCCCATTTTTGTCTGTATAAGTCCGTGGAGGGAATGTCACTGTCTAATAAGATATTATATATATAAGATATTAATTTTTCTGTATTAGGATGTTTGTTCCAACATTCATCAAGAATTTCTGAATTTCTAATTCGAAAATTTTGGGAGTTCGATTTTACATAATCTCTAAGTTGAAGATATCTGAAATAATCATTTCCACGAAGACCATAAGTCTGTTGCAACTCCTGAAATGTCAGAAAGGTGCCTTCCTTATAAAGTTGTCCCATATTTTTAATTCCATAATCCTTCCATTGTGTAAAACCCCCGTCTACCCATGAAGGCTTAAACAAAGGATTATTCACAATTGGAAGAAAAAGTGATAAATTATCTAATTTTAATGTCTTTTTTAATTGTTTCCAAATTCGTGTAGCACTAAATATTATAGGGTTTTCCCTATAAATTTTTTTGTTTAATTTAGACGTAGCAAATAATATCGAACCAATATCAAAAGGTAAACAATCTTCCTTTTCCATTTTTAACCAGTCTGGTTGATGATCTATTTCTTCCAACCAGAAATTCATATTTTTAATATTAACTGCCCAGAAATAAAACAAAAAATTGGGTAAAGCCAGGCCTCCATTTATTTTTGATTTACACAAGTGTCTTTTGTTTATCCTATGATTCTTATAATCCCAGATAAAATCATTAACAATAGAGTCCAATTTTTTAAAAAAGTTTTTTGTCAATATATCGGAATTGTCTGAAAAAGGTATAATATTTGCGGTAAAAAAATCATTTTTATGGCATTAATTTTGCCAACCATTGAGATAGGGAGTGTTTTCCAATATTGAATATTCTTATGTAATTTGTTCAGTAATGGGTGGAAATTTGCTTTAAATAATGATGTATATATCTTAGTTACATAGATACCTAGATATTTAAATTTTTCATTTACTATTTTAAATGGAAATTGTTGTATTATCTGTTTATTATGTTCCCTTATTGGCATAATTTCGCTTTTGTTCCAATTTATTCTGTATCCTGAAAGTGAACCAAATTGGGTTATTAGCTTTAATAAGTTTGGAATACTAATTTCTGGTTTTGTAATGTAAATTAATACGTCATCTGCATATAGAGAAATTTTATTCACTGTGTCCTTTGTGTTATATCCATGTATTTCCGGATGCCCCCTAACTCTTTCTGCCAGCGGCTCAATGGCAAGCGCAAATAACAATGGGGATAACGGGCATCCTTGTCTACAACCTCTAGATAGGCCAAATTTCGATGACAACCTTTGGTTTGTAAATATTCTGGCCGTGGGATTTGTATATAACAGTTTTATCCATGTATACACAGGCTTGTATACACTGGAATTTAGAAGGATGAGAGGGGATCTTATCGAAACGTATAAGATTATTAAGGGGTTGAACACGTTAGAGGCAGGAAACATGTTCCCAATGTTGTTAGTCCAGAACAAGGGGCCACAGTTTAAGAATAAGGGGTAGGCCATTTAGAACGGAGATGAGGAAAAACCTTTTCAGTCAGAGAGTTGTGAATCTGTGGAATTTTCTGCCTCAGAAGGCAGTGGAGACGAATTCTCTGAATGCATTCAAGAGAGAGCTAGATAGAGCTCTTAAGGATAGCGGAGTCAGGGGGTATGGGGAGAAGGCAGGAACGGGGTACTGATTAAGAATGATCAGCCATGATCACTTTGAATGGCGGTACTGGCTCGAAGGGCCGAATGGCCTACTCCTGCACCTATTGTCTATTGTCTATAAAATATCCTATCATTGAGATATGGAATAATATTTTCTCTTACAATTTATGGGAAAAGAAAGTAAATAAATAAACAGAAGTGTATATTTTTTTCAACTCAGAGCTGCACAATGGCGCAGCGGTAGAGTTGTTGCCTTATAGAGCCAGAGACCTGGTTGGATCCTGACTACGGGTGCTGTCTGTGCGGAGTTTGTACGTTCTCCCCATGGCCGCATGGGTTTTCTCCAGGTGCTCTGGTTTCCTCCCACATTCCAAAGATGTGCATGTTTTCGGTTAATTGGCTTCTGTAAAATGATAAGTATAAGTCATCCATGGTGTGCAGGATGGTGCTAGTGTACGGGGTGATTGCTGGTCGATGTGGGCTCGGTGGGCCGAAATGTCTGTTTCTGCGCTGTATCTCTAAAACCTAAAGTCTCAACTCGCATTTCTTGTCACATGAGCAGATGCACAAAATCATGAGAGGAATGCACAGAGTCTCTTGCCCAGAGCAGGGGAATCGAGGACCAGAGGACATAGGTTCAAGGTGAAGGGGAAAAGATTTAATAGGAATCTGAGGGGTAACGTTTTCACCCAAAGGGCAGTGGGTGTATGGAACAAGCTGTCAGAGGAGGTAGTTGAGGCTGGGACTATCCCAACGTTTAAGAAACAGACAGATACATGGATAGGACAAGTTTGGAGGGATATGGACCAAACGCAGGCAGGTGGGACTAGTGTAGCTGGGACACGTTGGCCAGTGTGGGCAAGTTGGGGCGAAGGGCCTGTTTCCACGCTGTATCACTCTATGACTCTATGTCACAGTTTCATCAACTGGAAACTTGTGATAGGACCTTCTGTCAAGGACTGCAACACCCCTGTAATGCGAGAGGTACTTGAATTAGTGGGGTCAAGCAGCATGCAAATAGGCCCTTCGGCCCAACTACGCTCGTCACGCCTGCCCGCATTTGGCCCATGTTATTCTCAACCTTTCATTAGCATGTACCTGTCCAAATGCCTTGTAAATGGTATTATTGTTCCTGTACAAACAGAAGTAATCTCACCACAATGGTAATTTGCTATTTATTTGTGAAAGGGACAAATTAACCTGGGCATAGAATAAGGACTTTATGTTGGTGGGGACTTGCTGGCACATAACTCCCAGAGTCTTGTGATCAATCAGCTTCCATTTCTATTGGGCAATGCTGTTATAAGGAGCACTAGCTTTTGCAGGATTTAGATTTACCAATAACCTAACTCACCTTAGCATAAACTACCACTGTTACTAAAAAACACAGCGTTATTAATAATAGGTTCAGGCTTTACATCTGTCAAATTCATCCAGACCCACTGAACTGATGTTAACACAAAAATGTTCCCTTCACCCCCATCTTCATGTGGAGAAGAAGGGTCCCGACCCGAAACATCAGAGAGTTGTGAATCTGTGGAATTCTCTGCCTCAGAAGGCAGTGGAGGCCAATTCTCTGAATGCATTCAAGAGAGAGCTGGATAGAGCTCTTAAGGATAGCGGAGTCAGGGGGTATGGGGAGAAGGCAGGGACGGGGTACTGATTGAGAATGATCAGCCATGATCACATTGAATGGCGGTGCTGGCTCGAAGGGCCGAATGGCCTCCTCCTGCACCTATTGTCTATTGTCTATTGGATCCAAACGGCAGTGTGATCCAAAATAGTTTAGTTTAGAGATACAATGGGGAAGCAGGCCCTTTGGGCCCACCGAGTCCGCACCGACCAGCGATAACCCATACACTAATTCTGTCCTACACACTGGTGACAATTTTACAGAAGCCAATTAACCCACAAACCTGCACATCTTTGGAATGTGGGGGGAAGCTGGAGCACCCGGAGTTAACCCACGCGGTTGCAGGGTGAATGTAAAAATATCCATACAGACAGCACCCGCAGTCAGGATCAAACCCGGGTCTCTGGCACTATGAGGCAGCAACTCTACCGCTGCTCGACAATACTAGTACTGCACTGTTCTCTGCAAACATTCAGTGTTCCCAAGAGAAATATCAGAACCATATCTTCCTAAATTGCACAATGACAAATAAATTAAACAAATTATTCTGCTGCTTTGCAAGGTCAATATTAAGGTCCATTTTGAAGTGATTTCCATTTGCCAGTAATCACTAGTATTGCCGCAGGAGATGCAACACCTGTCCCTTTACCTCCCCCCTCAACTCCATCCAAGGACCCAAACAGTCTTTCCAGGTGAGACAGAGGTTCACCTGCACCTCCTCCAACCTCATCTATTGCATCCGCTGCTCTAGATGTCAACTTCTTTACATCGGCGAAACCAAGCGCAGGCTCGGCGATCGTTTCACTCAACACCTTCACTCAGTCCGCCTCAACCAACCTGATCTCCCGGTGGCTGAGCACTTCAACTCCCCCTCCCTCTTCCAGTCTGACCTTTCTGTCATGGGCCTCCTCCAGTGCCATAGTGAGGCCCACCGGAAATTGGAGGAACAGCACCTCCTATTTTGCTTGGGCAGCTTGCAGCCCAGTGGTATGAACATCGATTTCTTCAACTTTAGATAGTTCCTCTGTCCCTCTCTTCCCCTCCCCCTTCCCAGATCTCCCTCTATCTTCCTGTCTCCACCTATATCCTTCCTTTGTCCCGCCCACCTGACATCAGTCTGAAGAAAGGTCTCGACCCGAAACGTCACCCATTCTTTCTCTCCTGATATGCTGCCTGACCTGTTGAGTTATTCCAGCATTTTGTGAAATAAATACCTTCGATTTGTACCAGCATCTGCAGTTATTTTCTTACACTAGTATTGGGTTAGTTGCCTACTTTACACCATGATTCCAGGAATGAGTGGGTTAACATATGATGAGCGTTTGACGGCACTGGGCCTGTACTCGCTGGAGTTTAGAAGAATGAGGGGGGGAAACCTCATTGAAACTTACCGAATAGTGAAAGACTAGGATAGAGTGGATGTGGGGAGGATATTTCCACTAGTGGGAGAGTCGAGGACTAGAGGTCATAGCCTCAGAATAAAAGGACATTCATTTAGGAAGGAGACGAGGATGAATTTCTGTGGTCAGATGGTGGTGAATCTGTCGAATTCTTTGCCACAGGGGGCTGTGGAGGCCAAGTCAATGGATATTTTTAAAGCAGAGATAGACAGATTCTTGATTAGTACAGGTGTCACGGGTTATGGGGAGGAGAATGGGGTTAGGAGGGAGAGATAGATCAGCCATGATTGAATGGTGGAGTAGACTTGATGGGCCGAATGGCCTAATTCTGCTCCGATCACTTATGGAATTATTGAACGTTACCTTGAGGGTAGACCAATCTGTGAATGTGTCTTTGCAGGTGAGGTGTTTTCTTCAAGCTGTGACTGTACATAGATCATTACAGGAAGCCGATGATGGAGAGGTTATCTGGGAGTGAGATAGAGAACTAAAGAGAGAGGTATTGAAAGTTCTTGGACTTAGACAGAATGAAATCTTCTGGAGAGCTATCACGTTGTTGTGTTGATTATCCCAGAAGCAGGGGACTGCATCGTAAGCAGACGATGTTGAATGGAAAGAAATGGATGTAAATCGGTGTTTCAGTTGGGAAGACTGCGGTTGATGGCGTGGAAGGAGATACAAGAGGTGATGTTGCAGCTTCTGCAGGAGCCACGTGCAGTTCAGTCGGTTGCCCCCATCACCTTCGCCTGTTCTCGCTGAGGACGTCTAACTTTGACGTTGGGCTTCACAGGTTTGCACTAAAATAAACCAGGGTCGGGGTCAGGATTCCAGCACCGACACGTGCCGGCAATGCCACGAGTCACCAAGGCTCGAGTCCCGAGTGCTGTCGAGCTCTGCTTCTGTATCAGTGGTCTGTAGCAGCACAGGTCAGGCCCCCTGGTGAACAGAATGGTGGCTGCACCATGGACTGCTGGACACCAGTGGATGGATGGGAGCAAAGCCCAACGTGCTGGAGGAACTCTGCCGGCAGTCTTCAGAACGTTACACTTGACAGGTACAAGATGGTCGAAAAATGGAACTGCAGATGCTGGTTTATACCAAAGATAGACACAGAGTGCTGGAGTAACTCAGCGGGTCAGGCAGCATCTCTGGGGAACATGGATAGGTGACGTTTCACAGAGTGCTGGAGTAACTCAGCGGGTCAGGCAGCATCTCTGGAGAACATGGATAGGTGACGTTTCACAGAGTGCTGGAGTAACTCAGCGGGTCAGGCAGCATCTCTGGAGAACATGGATAGGTGACGTTTCACAGAGTGCTGGAGTAACTCAGCGGGTCAGGCAGCATCTCTGGAGAACATGGATAGGTGACGTTTCACAGAGTGCTGGAGTAACTCAGCGGGTCAGGCAGCATCTCTGGAGAACATGGATAGGTGACGTTTCACAGAGTGCTGGAGTAACTCAGCGGGTCAGGCAGCATCTCTGGAGAACATGGATAGGTTACGACTCGGGTTGGGACACTTCAAACGTCACCTATCCTTTTCCTCCAGAGATGCTGCCTGACCCGCTGAGTTACTCCAGCACTCTGTGTCTTTATCTTTGGTACAAGATGGTGCTGGCTTTAATGATGGCAACTCTTTGTGTACTTGTTGCAGAAGAAATCTTCAGTTTTGTTTACACCACAATCATTGCAATCTTTTACTTATGCATGATTATGCTTATGCACAGTATGAATTTACTGGATTTTATGCAAAACAAAGCATTTCACTGTATCTCACTGTATGGGACAATAACGTATTATTGACTATTGATCTGTGGAGGGAAAGGACTGATGGCGTTTTGGGTCAGGACCTTTCTTCAGACTATCACTGCATGCCTCAGACTCCTATGGGCGTTGATAGACAATAGACAATAGGTGCAGGAGGAGGCCATTCGGCCCTTCGAGCCAGCACAGCCATTCAATGTGATCATGGCTGATCATTCTCAATCAGTACCCCGTTCCTGCCTTCTCCTGATGTGTTGCATGCACAAAGAATTTGGAAGGGAAACCCTTGAATAGAAAGTGCCTGTGGAACCTGCTGCTATAGGAGGTAGTTGAGGCAGGTACAATAAGAGTGGTAGTGGCGCAGCGGTAGAGTTGCTGCCTTACAGCGAATGCAGCGCCGGAGACCCGGGTTCGATCCTGACTACGGGCGCTGTCTATGCGGAGTTTGTACGTTCTCCCCGTGACCTGCGTGGGTTTTCTCTGAGATCTTCGGTTTTCTCCCACACTCCAAAGACGTACTGGTTTGTTGGCTAATTGGATTGGTATCAATGTAAAAATTGTCCCCAGTGTGTGTAGGATAGTGTTAATATGCGGGGATCGCTGGTTGGCATGGACCCGGTGGGTCGAAGGGCCTGTTTCCACGCTGTATCTCTAAACTAAACTAAACTAATAACAACATTTAAATGACACATGGATATAAAAGATTTAGTAGGAAAATGGGAGGAGCTTAGACAGGGCATCTTCGATGAGTTGGGCCGAAGGGCCTGTTTCCATGCTGTATGGCTCTGTGACTAACATCCTCCACTTTGTGGAATTTGTATTAAGTCTTTGACTTTCCTTGGTGATTGTCTTCTTGGTCTACGGCATCTGTACATTCAGGTCATGTTCCTCACGGATGTGTGTTTAATCGAAATCAGTGGAAGTTGGAATATTTAAAGTGAAATTTTGTGCAGTAAATAAAGAAAAATATAATACAGGGAGAGAAGTAATAAAAATACATTTAAAGTGGGTTTTTTTAAGTAAATAAAAACACAAAACTTCTAATAAATAAAATCTGATGCAATGAATATAATTGTAAAAGTCAGTCATCTGTGCTGGTGTAGTTATTATGGAGGTAAGGTCTATGAACTTATTAAAGTTAACGTGTTCAGATCCATAAAGCCAAACTAACTCAGGCATGTTCAGTAGGTAAGTATTGCAATATAATATCATCACTACATATGAATGCCCTCTACCACAATATATTAGTGGCAAAGTTGGGGAGGAAAACTCGGTTTTCTCCGAGATCTTCGGTTTCCTCCCACACTCCAAAGACGTACAGGTATGTAGGTTAATTGGTTGGGCAAAAATGTAAAAAATAAATTATCCCTAGTGTGTGTAGGATAGTGTTGATGTGCGGGGATCGCTCGGCGGCGCGGACCCGGTGGGCCGAAGGGCCTGTTTCCGCGCTGTATCTCCAAATCTAAATCTGATTCACGAGGAAGAATTTCTTTAGTCAGAGGGTGGTGAATCTGTGGAATTCATTGCCACAGATGGCCGTGGAGGCCAAGTCAATGGATATGTTTAAGGTGGAGATTGCCAGATTCTTGATTGGCAAGGGTGGCAGGTTCACCAGATTGATCCCTGGGATGGCAGGACTTTCATATGAAGAAAGACTGGATAGACTAGGCTTAAACTCACTGGAATTTAGAAGACTGAGGGGGGATCTTATAGAAACATTTAAAATTCTTAAGGGGTTGGAGAGGCTAGATGCGGGAAGATTGTTCCCGATGTTGGGGAAGTCCAGAACCAGGGGTCACAGCTTAAGGATAAGGGGGAAGTCTTTTAGGACCGAGATGAGAAAACATTTCTTCACACAGAGAGTGGTGAGTCTGTGGAATTCTCTGCCACAGAAGGTAGTTGAGGCCAGTTCATTGGTTATATTTAAGAGGGAGTTAGATGTGGCCCTTGTGGCTACAGGGATTAGGGGGTATGGAGAGAAGGCAGGTACAGGTTACTGAGCTGGATGATCAGCCAGGATCATATTGAATCATGCAGGCTCGAAGGACCGAATGGCCTACTCCTGCACCTATTTTCTATGTTTCTATGTGATGGGGAGAAGGCACGACAGTGGGGCTGAGAGGGAAAGGTAGATCAATCATGATTGAATGGCCGATTAGACAATGGGCCGAATGGCCTAATTCTGCCCCTAGAACCCATGAACATATGAACAAAGTCCAAAGGCAGACTGGACAGTAATTAATTTCTCAATTGCCTGGACTTGTGCGGATGTTAGAGTTTGCTGTCCAGTTTAGAAGAGATCAGTATAAAGACTATCACGTTATTTTTACTGTGCAGCTGTGCTTAGAGTGATAAAAATATTACATCTAAATGTAAAACATTTTTTATTCAGTATAATTCCACTTCAATCTCCAAAAGTTTTTTCTTTGAGATGAAACCTTTTTACTTCATTAATAATAGGGTGGCACGGTGGAGCAGCGGTAGAGTTGCTGCCTTACATCACCAAGGACACGATTTTGATCCTGACTACGGGCGCTGTCTGTACGGAGTTTATACGTTCGTTCCACGTACTGCGCGGGTTTTC
The DNA here is from genome assembly GCF_053455715.1 of Rhinoraja longicauda. Lineage (NCBI taxonomy): Eukaryota > Metazoa > Chordata > Chondrichthyes > Rajiformes > Arhynchobatidae > Rhinoraja > Rhinoraja longicauda. The sequence continues at coordinate 69,639,308 of NC_135960.1, read as the reverse complement.
TCTGGGTGATCCGGACTCCCCCCACAAACCAAAGACGTGCAGGTTTGCAGGTTAATTGGATTTGGTAAAATTGTAAATTGTTCCTACTGTGTAGGATAGGGCTAGTGTATGGTGTGAAAAAGACATTGTGGCCTTCCATCACAGTGAGGAGGTGACTGGAGGAGACTCACTGTGATGGATGTTTCTTTTGTTTGGTGTTAGTTATGATTGTATGTGTTATTGCATTTTTATTGATTATTCTTATTGGTCTTATTGTTGAACTGCGGGTAATTTTTCATTTCACTGTGTATGTGACAAATAAATTGACTATTGACTATTGACTATTGATCGCTGGTCGAGGCTGACTCGGTGGGCCGAAGTGCCTGTTTCCGCACTGTATCTCTGAGCTAAACTGGTGTACGGGGGGATCGCTGGTCGGTGTGGACTCGGTGGGCCAAAGTGCCTGTATCCGCGCTGTATCTCTAAACTAAACTAAGCTAAATTAGTAAAAATTAGCATCTTTTTTTCATTCGTTAAATTTGTGCCTTTTTTAATTTTGTGCACGATTATAAATGACTGGTGATTTTAGACAAGTGCTAACTGCATGATGAGGAAAGGGAAAATGAAAGCTGGATTGAGGGTTCAAAACCAGCACCTCGCCCAAAACTGTTATTTAAGTCCTGGCACCTTTTTGTCTACAAAAAGGGCACTGTGTGCATGTCACATTTACTGGCCATTTGACATTGTGATAAAGCACTCTGGGGGGGGGGGGGGGGGGGGGGGGGTGCAGTGGTTGAATAGAGCTCCACAAACTAATTACCTTATTTCCTACTGTGCTCCAATTGAGGCCTTTTCATTTTAGCAGCAAATACCTGCCTGCCAGCAACTAATGAAGGCCACAAAATCCTGGGTCTACAGACATTAAGCTTGGTTATTAAGGAGCCCTGTCGCGTGAGTGTGCAGACAAATGACACCCACTCAACATAAGAGCATCTTCTCTGAGCTCCTTTGCAGCCCTGTGCACATGGACGCCTGCTAATATGCTCCTCCTCAGCATCAACACGTCGTTGAAAACCGTTCATTTCTGTGGAGAATTCTCTCCTCCGCCGGCCGCAAGAGGCAAGAGTGTTTTATTGTCACGTGCGACAATGAAATCCTCACTCACTTTGTTGTAAACACAGTGCTCAGCAGATAACGTAGTATACACACCGACAAAGAGTTCAATAAATTTGTGCAAAAATACAAAGCAAATGCCAAAGGCCCTCATGCAATAAAGGCAGTTCGTAGTTCAGAGTTTAGAAGAATCAGAATCAGAATTACCTTTATTGTCATCCAAAAAGAACAAGTCTTTTGGACGAGATTTTGTCACCCACAGTCCAACAATAAGAGCAATAAAATAAGCAATTACACACACAACCACAAACCAACACAAAACACACAAAAAAAGAAACATCCATCACAGTGAGTCTCCTCCAGTCACCTCCTCACTGTGATGGAAGGCCAGAATGTCTTTTCTCTTCATCTGCCGTCTTCTCCCGCGGTCAGGCTGTTGAAGTTGCCACGTTCCAGGCAGCGACGGACGGTAAAAGGTCCGCAGTGAGCCGACCCAAGCCCCGCGATCCGGGGCGGGCGAAGACGCTGCCGCCGCACGTCGGGGCGGTCATGGCTCCCGGCATTGAAGCCCCCGCCGGGCAGCGAAAAATTCCAGGCCGCGCCGGACGATGAAAGGTCCACGGCGGGCCTTTAGAGTTTGTGATGTTCAATAGCCAGACGGTTATTAGGAAGCCTGCTCATATATTTCAGCAATTCGTCACTTATCCATGTTGTCCAGAGATGCTGTCTGACCCGCTGAGTTACTCCAGCACTCTGTGAAACGTCACCTATCCATGTTCTCCAGAGATGCTGCCTGACCCGCTGAGTTACTCCAGCACTTTGTGTCTTTTTCTGTAAACCAGCATTGGCATTTCCTTGAGTCCACGTATATTTCAGAGTTCCACATGCACTAGAGGACTTGCAATTGTTTACTAATGTTCCCCATCGCCCAGCAAAGACAATGGGAGAATCTAGGTTGTATCACAGCTGTCTTCCCCGATCCCCGGAAGTCATCTTTTATGTTGTCAACTCCCATCACTTTCTTCAGCCCTTCCTTTCCAAAAATCTTTGCTTTTAATACAGAGTCACAGAGTGATACAGTGTGGAAACAGGCCCTTTGCCCCAACTTGTCCACACCGGCCAACATGTCCCATCTACACTAGTCCCATCTGCCTGCATTTGGTCCGTATCCCTCCAGACCTGTCCTGTCCATGTACCTGTCTAACTGTTTCTTAAACGTTGGGATAATCCCAGCCTCAACCACCTCCTCTGGCAGCTTGTTCCATACACCCACCACCCTTTGTGTGAAAAAGTTATCCCTCAGGTTCCTATGAAATCTTTTCCCCTTCACCTTAAACCTGTGTCCTCCTGTCCTTGATTCACCTACTCTGGGCAAGAGACTCTGTGCATCTACCCGATCTATTCCACTCATGATTTTACACACCTCTATAAGATCACCCCTCATGCTCCTGCACGCCAAGGAATAGAGTCCCAGCCTCTTCTTGCCATCGTCTCCCTTCCCTCTAGTTCCACTGCTCATTTCATTTCAGTCAGCTGCAAAGAAAAACACTGTTGCTCTAAATTATTAAGAATCATCATTATTGTAATAAAATGAAAATCTGCAGAGATAGTAGCAGCAGCATTGGAAAACACTTCTGATAATTTGTTAGATCATTCCTTATATATCATGAGAGGCTTTCTTATCAATTTTGCTTCCCCCCTGAGTATCTTGAAGTACCATACATTAGGTGAACAAAACACAAAGTACTGTAAGAGCTCAATGGGCCGGGCAGCATCTGTGAAGGGAATGGACAGGCAACATTTCGGATTGAGGCCCTTCTTCATTCAATAGACAATAGACAATAGGTGCAGGAGGAGGCCATTCGGCCCTTCGAGCCAGCACCGCCATTCAATGTGATCATGGCTGATCATTCTCAATCAGTACCCCGTTCCTGCCTTCTCCCCATAACCCCCTGACTCCGCTATCCTTAAGAGCTCCATCTAGCTCTCTCTTGAATGCATTCAGAGAATTGGCCTCCACTGCCTTCTGAGGCAGAGAATTCCACAGATTCACAACTCTCTGACTGAAAAAGTTTTTCCTCATCTCAGTTCTAAATGGCCTACCTCTTATTCTTAAACTGTGGCCCCTTGTTCTGGACTCCCCCAACATTGAGAACATGTTTCCTGCCTCTAACGTGTCCAACCCCTTAATAATCTTATACGTTTCGATAAGATCCCCTCTCATCTTTCTAAATTCCAGTGTATACAAACCTAGTCGCTCCAGTCTTTCAACATATGACAGTCCCGCCATTCCGGGAATTAACCTAGTAAACCTACGCTGCACGCCCTCAATAGCAAGAATATCCTTCCTCAAATTTGGAGACCAAAACTGCACACAGTACTCCAGGTGCGGTCTCACTAGGGCCCTGTACAACTGCAGAATGACCTCTTTGCTCCTATACTATTCTCCTATACGGGAATTCACATTCCCGCCACGGATGCTGCCTGACCCGCTGGGTTCCTCCAGCACTGTGTGTTTTTTTATCGTGGTTCCTTGCATATACGTTGGGTGAATCTATTGAAGCCCCACACCATGTCCTGAATATGTCACTTCCAATGTGTTTCCTAGCGTTGTAGCCACTGTGTTAATAGGTTTTCGTCCACCTATTTATTCCTGCTGATATGGTGGATTAACAATGAAGTGTTGATGGATGAGAGCAGAGGACATGGTTGAAACCTGTTTGTGGTTGTGCAGGCTGGCATCTGCAACAAAGCAGACACAAGGAACTGCAGATGCCGGTTTACAAAACAATAAGGACACAAAGTGCTGGAGTAACTCAGCGGGTCAGGCAGCAGACAAGGTCTCGGTGGGGTCCCTTCATCAGATTTACCATGGCCAGGAGTCGAACGCTGGGTGGGGGGTGGGACAAAGTCTGGCAAGTAATAGGTGAAGTGTGCAGGATGGAACTACAGATGCTGGTTTACACTGAAGATAGACACAAAATTTAGCGGGGCAGGCAGCATCTCTGGAGAGAAGGAATGGGTGACTTTTTGGGTCGAGACTTTGCTTCAGACTGAGTGAATGGGAATTTGGTTGTCAGATGGGTTGGAGAAAGGCCAGAGATGAAAAGACAAAAAAGTACGAGATGGGGATAGAAGGAATATGGGGGGAGGGAATGGCGGGAGAGGGTCAGGGAGGGGGAGAAATGGGTGCAAATCCAGGTGGGGCACGGGGAAGGGATGTGGAAAAAGATGGTGGGGAGGGGGAGGGGGGGGGTGGAAGAAGGTGAGGGTTGTTTGTAATGTAGCTACCGGGAAAATTCAATGATCAACAAAGGGATCCTCCAGTCGCCAGTTAAATGCAGTGATTGAGTTTGAAGTGTTAATATGCAAGTTCCACAGAGCAGCACAGCCTTGTGGCGATGTGTCGGGAGGGAGGTGCTGTGTAAGGTTTTGAGCATGGGAAATGAAACGGTTTGTATCAATGTTGAGGAGCACGTTCGTGTAAGATTGTTCTCTCCAGACACACGCTCTGACGTTAAACTGATTTCCTTCCCTCATGCTGGCACTAAAGTTAGTTGATGAATTAATTCATTGATGGCTTTGTGTTGATTAGAGGCGTTTCTGAGACTCTGCAGGTTAACCAATCTGTTGGTGTAAGAAAATAACTGCAGATGCTGGTACAAATCGAAGGTATTTATTCACAAAATGCTGGAGTAACTCAGCAGGTCAGGCAGCATCTCGGGAGAGAAGGAATGGGTGACGTTTCGGGTCGAGACCCTTCTTCAGACTGATGTCAGGGGGGCGGGACCAATCTGTTGGCATAAGTGCCGGGCTGCCCAGACTCAGGTCTTTGAATGTTGCAATATTCTTCAATTTTTATCACAATCAACCCCTTACAGGAAGCAACAATATGGATGGGACAAAAGTTGGAAAGGAAACTGCAAGGTGTGTGGGAAGGAACTGCAGATGATGGCTTAAACTGAAGATAGACACAAAATGCTGGAGTAACTCAGCGGGACAGGCAGCATCTCTGGAGAGAAGGGATGGGTGACGTTTGGGCTCAGTCTAAAGAAGGGTCTCAACCTTTCGGGTGGAGATACGAGTTCAGACTGTGAACGTTACCTATTCCATTTCTCCACAGATGCTGTCTGGCCTGCTGAGATAATCCAGCTCTGTGTGTCTACCTGCAGACGCAAATAACAAGCAGAAGGAAATGTTTACAAAGCTATTTCATTGACTGTGGTTGATCTCATGACAAACTGTGCTTGGATGGAGGAGATCCTCCTTCAGACTGGAGCGAGGGGAGAGATTTACGAGGGACCTCAGGGGAACCTTTTTCATTCAGCGGGTAGTCAGTATCTGGAATGGGGCTGCCAGAGAAAGCTGAAGAAGTGGGTACAATTATGACTTACAAAAGACATTTGGGCAGATATATGGATAGAGAAGGTTTCAAGGGAAATGGGCCAAATGCAGGCAATGGATATGTCAATGGCTTGACAATGGTTGGCATAGACATAGTGGGCCAAAGGGCCTGTTTGTGTGCTGGACCGCTCAATGACTCAGTGATTGTATTCCTCACTGGAGATAAATGGGACTACTGTGGATAGGGTGAGCAGCTTTAAATACCTGGGAGTCCACATCACAGAGGATCTAACATGAACAACATACATTGCCATACTGGTGAGTAAGGCAAGGCAGTGCCTTTACCACCTCAGACAGTTGATGAAATTCAGAGTCTCTCTGAGGATCCTTCAGTGCTTTTACTCTGGGGCTGTAGAAAGCATCTTGTCCGGGAACATCACAATCTGGTTTGGGAACAGCTCTGCCCAGGACAGGAAGGCCCTGCAGAGAGTAGTGCGTTCGGCTGAACGCACTATGGGAACTACACTCACCCCCCTGCAGGACCTATACATCAGGAGGTGCAGATCCAGAGCCAGCAACATTATGGGGGACCCCTACCACCCCAGCAACGGACTGCTACGGCTGCTACGGTCAGGCAAACACCTCCGCTGTCACGCTGTGAAAACAGAGAGGATGAGACGGCGTTTCTTCCCACAGGCCATCAGGACTGTTAACTCTCATATCACCAGGGACTAATTTAATTTACTGTATTAATTTTTTTTTTTGTGTTAATTTTTTTTTTCTATTCTGTTTTGTAGTTTAGCACAATCCGCAGGCGTTGCCACTTTCATTCCACTGCACATCTTGTGTATGTATGTGACAAATAAACTTGACTTGACTTGTATACTAATGTAACTTTTACCCATTCCTTTCAAGATTATTTCCAAAATATCAGGTGTGTCATGATTCAAAGTAAGGCAAACATTGGCCTTTTTTTTTGTCTAAACTGTTCTCATTTATGAAGTGCAGAATGATTACATGCAAAAAGCAAACGCTAAATAATCTCAACAGGATGGAAGAGAGAAAAGGTGAGTTGACGTTTGGAATGTCGAGTCTTTGTCCGAATTCTAGCCCTGAAACTTTAAACGACCTTCTTCTCTCTGAATGCAAATGAACTTGCGGCATTCGGTCACTTTCTGATCTCCTGCGTTAGCAGTTGCCCGGGTTTTGGCATAGGTCCACCCACAGTTTATGGAGAGCAGGGATTTCAAAAAATCCGTTTGTGACCTTACTGGCATTCTCATCCTTCTCCTGCTGTGTGTCTGATGCTGAAAAATATGAACTTTGTTCAGAAGTCAACATTCGTACTGCAAACAAAAACGGGAAAAGCTCAACAAAGTAAATTAATGAAATTCTCTGAATCTGACACATCTATCTGCTGCTTGCTGCCAGACATCTGTTTTTGCTCACTTTAATGGTGATTTTTTTTTGGGTCATGTCACCGTGTGGAAATAATCTTTCTACCTGTTTGCTGTCCAAACGTTGACCTGTGCCTCAGAATTAGCTTTTCAACGGCAGCTCTGAGAAGTTTGTTAATCTGCCCAGACAGCATTAATGAGATTATTCACCATTTTAACTCAGCGGTTTACAATTCTACACATTCTAATAGATGTCTTGCAAAAAATGTTAGAAGCTGTGCTTAATGAATCACCTTTAGTTCAACAATAGCACAAAATCTTTCCCTGTTAGAATGCAAAATTAATTCCATTCTCAATGAACTCTACGATTAAAGGACTAAGCAGCTTGCTTGACGATCAACATGAATTCTTTCACAAAATGTTGGAGTAACTCAGCAGGTCAGGCAGCATCTCAGGAGAGAAGGAATGGGCGACGTTTCGGGTCGAGACCCTTCTTCAGACTGATGTCAGGGTTTCTTTTGTTTGCGTATGGAATGAGAGTGATGGTTTGCAGAGACAGCAGCCAGTCTAACAGCAATACACTTCAGCAGGTTACTTGTCAATGTGAGGCGAATGCCGAAATCAGGTTAAGTTTAGCAGCTCTGTTAAAACCCCCACACTCCAGCCAGCACCAATGCTTGGATTGTCTGCTGAATTTGTTGTTAGGAGTTGAAGCCAATATCGTCAACTTTAGAATGAAACTGGCATTACTGTGCCCAGCTGGAAAAGATCACAATTTTGATGCATTTTAAAAGTAATGCTGTTTTAACTTTCTGAATTCAACATTTCAAAACTGCTCGGTTAACCAACAATATATGTAGAAACGAGGAACTGCAGATGCTGGTTTACACAAAAGGACACAAAATGCTGGAGTAACTCAGTGGGTCAGGAAGCATCTCTGGTGAATATGGATAAGTAATGTTTCGAATCAAGACCCTTCCTCAGGTACCTACCCGAAAGGTCACCTATCCATGTTCCCCAGAGATGCTGCCTGACCCGCTGAGTTACTCCTGTACTCTGTGAAACGTCACCTATCCATGTTCTCCAGAGATGCTGCCTGACCCGCTGAGTTACTCCAGCACTCGAACAAAAATATATTTCTTCCTACCCAGCGGTATGAATATTGATTTCACTAACTTCAAGTAACCCTTGCTTCCTTCTCTTTCCGTCCCTCCCCACCCTAGTTCTCCGATTAGTTTCACTGTCCTCCTGATTAAATATTATTGATCGCATGCCTCGTTGTCATCTTCCCCTCAGCCAACAATGCACCATTCTACATTTCCTTGATCATCGTTTGCTTTGATCCGTCATTTTCACACCTGACCCTTCCTATTCTCTAGTCTGCCCCTCCCCTGACTCTCAGTCTGAAGAAGGATCTCGACCTGAAATGTCACCCATTCCTTATCTCCAGAGATGCTGCCTGTCCCGCTGAGTTACTCCAGCAATTTGTGTCTATCTTTGTCAGAAAAATACATACCACCTCAGCTTTTTAAACCGGGCTTTTTATTTTGGCTTGGGGAAAGAGCATTCAAAGATGAGTAGTCTTTGCTGAGTAAATTCTGGGGGACTGCTGCTTCATCTATCTTGGACGTTGATACAAGTCAAGTCAAGTCAAGTCAAGTTTATTTGTCACACACACATACACGATGTGCAGTGAAATGAAAGTGGCAATGCCTGCGGATTGTGCAAAAAAAGAATTACAGTTACAGCATATAAATTAAAGTTAATACAGAGAAGACAACATTTAGTCCCTGGAGTTACAATAGTTAACAGTCCTGATGGCCTGTGGGAAGAAACTCCGTCTCATCCTCTCCGTTTTCACAGCGTGACAGTGGAGGCGTTTGCCTGATCCTAGCAGCTGGAACAGTCCGTTGCTGGGGTGGTAGGGGTCCCCCATAATCTTGCTTGTTCTGGATCTGCACCTCCTGATGTATAGGTCCCGCAGGGGGACGAGTGTAGTTCCCATGGTGCGTTCTTCTGAACGCACTACTCTCTGCAGGGCCTTCCTGTCCTGGGCAGAGCTGTTCCCAAACCAGACTGTAATGTTGCCAGACAGGATGCTCTCTACAGCCCTAGAGTAGAAGCAATGAAGGATCCTCAGAGACACTGAATTTCCTCAGCTGTCTAAGGTGGTAAAGGTGCTGCTTTGCCTTACCCACCAGTGCGGCAATGTGTGTTGCCCATGTCAGATCCTCTGTGATGTGGACTCCCAGGTATTTAAAGCTGCTCAATTTATCCACAGTAGACCCATTTATCTCCAGTGGCGTGTACGTCCTTGGATGTTGAGCCCTTCTAAAGTCCACAATCAGCTCCTTTGTTTTAGTGACATTCAAGAGGAGGCTATTGTCCTGACACCAGAGTGCCAGATCAGCCACCTCCTCCCGGTAGGCCTTCTCATCGTTGTTGGAGATCCGGCCCACTACCACAGTGTCATCAGCATACTTGATGATGGAGTTGGAGCTGAACCTGGCCACACAGTCATGTGTGTACAGGGAGTGCAGTAGGGGGCTAAGGATGCAGCCCTGGGGGGATCCTATGTTCAGGGTGAGGGGGCTAGATGTGTGTTCCCCCATCCTGACCACTTGGGGCCTGGCAGTGAGAAAGTCCAGGACCCAGGCACACAGAGGGGTGCTAAGCCCCAGTTCCAGCAGCTTTTCAGCCAGTCTGCTGGGGACTATGGTATTGAAAGCTGAACTAAAGTCAATGAACAGCATCCTCACATAGCCCCCCTTCTGGCTACACAGAGCATTTTGGCATTTTCTCAATGAATTCCATACTGCCACATTGTTCCGGCGCTTTCGTTAGTTCATGTGCGAGGTATTAGGGCTGTGACAGTTGGCAGCTCTGTGTCATTAGTTAATTAACCCAGATAACTGTTGTTAATGCCTGCTAACTCTGTGGGACACCTCCGTTTTAATCAGCACTGCAGCTTATCAGCATTGCACTGCATTCTTCCCTGATCATTTCTTCAGAAGTGGTCTAGTTAAATTACTGCTCGCCACAGGTGACACAAAACTGCAGCTCAAACCAATATATTCAAAGAATTTAGCATTTGAAATACCCAACATATCTTATTGGTTAAAAAAAGGACCCAAAATGCTGGAGTAACTCAGCGGGTCAGGCAGCATCTCTGGAGAACATGGATAGGTGACGTTTCACAGAGTGCTGGAGTAACTCAGCGGGTCAGGCAGCATCTCTGGAGAACATGGATAAGTGACGTTTCACAGAGTGCTGGAGCAACTCAGCAGGTCAGGCAGAATCTCTGGAGAACATGGATAGGTGACGTTTCCGAGTGCTGGAGTAACTCAGCGGGTCAGGCAGCATCTCGGGGGAAATGGATAGGTGATGTTTTACAGAGTGCTGGAGTAACTCAGCGGGCCAGGCAGCATCTCTGGAGAACATGGATAGGTAATGTTTCACAGAATGCTGGAGTAACTCAGCGGGTCAGGCAGCATCTCTGGGGAACATGGATAGGTGACTTTTCGGGTAGGTACCTGAGGAAGGTTCCTGACCCGAAACGTTACTTATCTATATTCACCAGAGATGCTTCCTGACCCGCTGAGTTACTCCAGCATTTTGTGTCCTTTTGTGTAAACCAGCATCTGCAGTTCCTTGTGTCTACATATATTGTTGGTTAACCGAGCAGTTTTGAAATGTAGAATTTCAGAAAGTTAAAACAGCATTACGTTTAAAATGCATCAAAATTGTGATCTTTTCCAGCTGGGCACTGTTTCATTCTAAAGTTAAAGATATTGGTTTCAACTACTATCAATGAATTCAGCAGATAGTCCAAGCATTGGTGCTGGAGTCTGGGGGTTTTACCTTGTATAAAATGCTATTCTCTGATTTTGAATATGTGCAAAGGGAAATGGGTCTGAAATTAGTTGTTGGGTTCATTGGGTATGTAGCGAAGCTGTTGGGTACACAGCGGAAGGTGGCATGGTGGCGCAGCGGTAGAGTTGCCGCCTCACAACACTTGCAGCACCAGAGACCCAGGTTCGATCCCCACTATGGGTGCTGTCTGTATGGAGTTTGTGCGTTCTCCCCGTGACCTGCGTGGGTTTTCTCCGAGGTCTTCGGTTTCCTTACACACCAAAGACGTACAGGTTTGTAGGTTAATTGGCTGGGTATAAGTGTAAATTGTCCCCAGTGCGTGTAGGATAGTGTTAATTCACAAAATGCTGGAGTAACTCAGCAGGTCAGGCAGCATCTCGGGAGAGAAGGAATGGGTGACGTTTCGGGTCGAGACCCTTCTTCAGACTGATGTCGGGGGTGGGACAAAGGAAGGATATAGGTGGAGACAGGAAGATAGAGGGAGATCTGGGAAGGAGGAGGGGAAGGGAGGGACAGAGGAGCTATCTGAAGTTGGAGAAGTCGACGTTCATACCACCGGGCTGCAAACTGCCCAGGCGAAATATGAGGTGCTGCTCCTCCAATTTCCGGCGGGCCTCACTATGGCACTGGAGGAGGCCCATGACAGAGAGGTCAGACTGGGAATGGGAGGGGGAGTTAAAGTGCTGGGCCACCGGGAGATCAGTTGCGTTAATGCGGACCGAGCGCAGGTGTTCAGCGAAGCGATCGCCGAGCCTGCGCTTGGTTTCGCCGATATAAATAAGTTGACATCTAGAGCAGCGGATGCAATAGATGAGGTTGGAGGAGGTGCAGGTGAACCTCTGTCTCACCTGGAAAGACTGTTTGGGTCCTTTGATGGAGTTGAGGGGGGAGGTAAAGGGAGAGGTGTTGCATCTTGTGCGGTTGCAAGGGAAAGTGCCCGGGTAGTGTTAATGTGCGGGGATCGCTGGTTGGTGCAGACTCAGTGGGCCAAAGGGCCTGTTTCCGTGCTGTATCTCTAAACTAAATTAAACTAAACTAAAAATTGGGTTTTAAGAAGAATTGACGAACTGGAGCTTACGGGGATGTTCACCTTTGCCACAGAGTGACCATGGCTCTGGCGCGCCTTCCCTTTTATGGCCTCAATTCCCAGAGATTCCTGGTGCCCGCAGGCACCGCGGTCTGAAGAAGGGTCTCGACCCCAAACGTCACCCATTCCTTCTCTCCACAGATGCTGCCTGTCCCGCTGAGTTACTCCAGCATTTAGTGTCTGTCATCAAGTCGGCTAAGCCGCCTTTGAAACTTTTCTCACGGAGCAAAGCTGGGCAGAACGACAACAATTTTTGGTTACGACTTTCATTCCTTCATGGAACATGCGGATTTGAGAGTGGGCATCAGTTTTAAATAAAAGCTGAACTGTCAGAACCTTTAACGAATTGCTGCCGATTTCTTGATAGAAAGTCAGTCAGTATTTTTGGAGCGAAAAATAATTTATTACGCGATAATTATGGTTTAATAAGCCATTTAAAAGTCACAAAGCACTGCATTTCAGGTATTTTACAGTATATGCCTGCAAATTCTGATCGATTCATTGATTTAATTCCAGTTCAGTTTAATATTGTCATGTATGCCAAGGTAAAGTCACGCAAAAAAAAACATGATTACAAACAAGCCGTCCACAGTGTACAGATACAGGGTAGAGGGTATGATGTTTAGTGCAAGATACTGTCCAATAAAGTCCAATTAAAGATAGTTTGAAGGTCTTTAATTTGATTGTTCTGTACAAGAGCACAAAAGCAGTGTAGCTTGTGGAGGCCGTATGGATTAGTCAGGGCAACTTTAGACATGCGCTCAACTACATATGGATAGGAATCAAAATCTAATCAGCTTTGCATCCACCCACACTGGTTGATTGAATGCTTGCCTATACCACTGCTGCACAATCCGGGCATTTATTCTGTTTAATCTCAAGTCAAGTCAAGTCAAGTTTATTTGTCACATACACGATGTGCAGTGAAATGAAAGTGGCAATGCCTGCGGATTGTGCACAAAAAGAAAATTACAGTTACAGCATATAAATAAAGTTGCACATTTGCCTTCTTTCAATCTAAAATAAAATGCTTCATTTTCATAGAGAGATACAGCGTGGAAGCAAGGCCTTAGGCCCAACTTGCCCACGCCGACCAACATGCCCCATCTACACTAGTCCCATCTGCCCACGTTTGACCCATCTACATACTAAAACTCTTGTTTGTTTGTTTGTTTCTGAACTACAGCCAAAACGGTACACGATAGTGCAAAAATTTTCGGCCCACCTTAACTCACCATCGTCCCTTTGGTGCTAATGGAAGACGTTTAATTGAAATCAGTGTTATATTTTTAAAGTTATTCACATTTTAAAGTTTAAATCTATCTCCTAGGGAGGGAGGGGGGAGGAGGGAGGATAAGGGGGGTTGAGGGGGATGGAGTGGGGGGGGGAAGGGGGAGGAGAGGGGGAGGTATGGGGGAGGGGGATGGAGGGAGGGGGGGGAGAGGAAGGGAGGAGGGAGGGGGAAGGGGTCAGGGAGAGGGGAGGGGGAGGGGGGAGAGGAGAGGGTGCTGCACCAATGCAGGAGAGGTTTGGGCCCAACGGGTTCACTTGGTCTACTAACATCTAAACCTTTCTTATCCAAGAACCTGTCCAAATATCTCTTAAATGTTATGATAGTACCAGCCTGAACTACCTCTTCCGGCAGCTCTTTCCATATACCCTGTGTAAAAAACTCTGTGTAAAACTCTCTCAAAAAAAAATACTCTGTGTAAAAAAAGTTACCCCTCAGGTGGTGAATCTGTGGAATTCTTTGCCACAGGAGGCCATCAATGGATATCTTTAAGGCAGAGATGGATACATTCTTGATTAGTGTGGGTGTCAGAGGTTATGGGGAGAAGGCAGGAGAATGGGGTTAGGAGGGAGAGATAGATCAGCCATGATTGAATGGCGGAGTAGGCTTGATGGGCCGAATGGACTAATTCTACTCCTATCACTTATGTCCTTACAACCTTATGACCTACTACAACAATCCCCCCCCCCCCCCCCCCCCCCCCCCCCACCCTCATCTTAAACCTATTCGCTCTTGATGGAAATATAGAATCATGTATAGACACAAAATGCTGGAGTACCTCTGCGGGACAGGTAGCATCTCTGGAGAAGGAATGGGCGACGTTTTGGGTCGAGATCCATCTTCAGTCTGAAGAAGGTTCTCTACCCGAAACGTCGCCCATTCCTTCTCCCCAGAGATGCTGCCTGTCCCGCTGAGTTACTCCAGCATTTTGTGTCTATCTTCGATTTAAACTAGCATCTGCAGTTCCTTCCTACATATTGAATCGTGGAAGAGTTCCTACTCATCCATCCCTCCTACAGAGCTGAGACCACCTCTCCTGCTCCACCTGTACAACCTGCACATGGTGTTCTTTCAGTTTTCTATCCACTTCCGTTCTGACGCTTATTGTTGAGTCTCCGTCCACGATCCGAGCGGACAGTGAACTTCTGATCCCAGCCACTTAATGCATTGAATATAGACAATAGACAATAGACAATAGGTGCAGGAGTAGGCCATTCGGCCCTTCAAGCCAGCACCACCATTTAATGTGATCATGGCTGATCATTCTCAATCAGTACCCCGTTCCTGCCTTCTCCCCGTACCCCCTGACTCCGCTATCCTGAAGAGCTCAATCCAGCACTCTCTGGAATGCATTCAGAGAATTGGCCTCCACTGCCTTCTGAGGCAGAGAATTCTACAGATTTACAACTCTCTGACTGAAAAGGTTTTTCCTCATCTCCGTTCTAAATGGCCTACCCCTTATTCTTAAACTGTGGCCCCTGGTTCTGGACTCCCCCAACATTGGGAACATGTTTCCTGCCTCTAACGTGTCCAACCCCTTAATAATCTTAATAACCTTATATGTTCCTTCCAACATCACCTCTTCCCGGACCAGTCCTTTCTGACACCTATTTCTCCAAAGCTTGTTTCTACTTCTGGTAGCCTTGGAGATGGTCTCTGTTAGGAGAATGCTACATTCTTCCAAAGGACATACAGTACAATATACCCTTCCAGACCCTATGTTAATGGGTAAATGTTGATTTTTAGAAACCAACTAGAACATTTTGTTTTTTCTTCTCATTAGTTGGCCCATTGCTTGTTGTATAATAATTTGCACATTTTGATGTCTGCATTAAATTCCCCCCTCTTGCTTTAAAGTAGTTTGGACAGCTGTAGATAAGGCTGAGGATCATGAGTATGTATATGTGATGTTGCTCACCACCCTTTGCACTATGTCTGTCCCCCTGCACTTGCATCATGCATCATATTAAAACAAATAAACCTTTTGATACGGCATCAGTTAATCCAGCCACTTTGTAGGGGATTAAAATTCCCACGTTGGTTTCAATTTCCTTCGACTGCTTTGAATGGGGAAGAGGATGTTGGGAGAGTCTAGGACCAGAGGGCACAGCTTCCGAAATAAAGGACGTACCTCTAGAAAGGAGACGAGGAGGGATTTCTTTCTTTAGTCAGAGGGTGGCGAATCTGTGGAATTCATTGCCACCGATGGCTGCGGAGACCAAGTCAATGGCTATTTTTAACATGGAGATGAACAGTTTTTTTGATTAGTACGGGTGTCAGGGGTTGTGGGGCGAAGGCAGGAGAATGGGGTTGGGAGGGAAAGATAGATCAGCCTTGAATAAAAGGCGGAGTAGACTCGATCGGTCGAATGGCCTAATTCTGCTCCTATGACTTATGAATTTATGAAATATGAAGGACTAGATTTAATGTAAATAAATGTTAAATTATTTATAGTTTGATAGTTTAGTTGATTGCCACCTGTACCGAGGCAGAGTGGAAAACTTTTTTGTTGCATGCTGTCAAGTCAGTGAAAAGACTATACATGATCACAATCGAGCCGTCCATAGTGTACAGGAACAGGATAAAGGGAATATCATTTAGTGCAAGTAAAGTCCGATAAAAGATAGACCAAGGGTCTCCTATGAGGTATATGGTAGGTCAGGACCACTCCCTAGTTGGTGATGGGATGGCTTATTACACAGTAAGATGATGCAAAGACATGCTGTTGATATCCTATCCCATTGACCATGGCGTTGGATGGCTTGTGAGTATTTTTGCCACTCAGTATTGTTGTGGGATACTAATCATTCATAATCAGAGTGCCTTTGGATTAGGTGATTGGAGCGGGGGTTGAATACACACTAGAGCATTAGAGATACTCACAAGAGACGAGGAGCGTTCTTCTAATGTCGGTGGCCATGGAGACAGGAATTGTAGGTCTGTGCCATTTGGGCGACCACATTGGCGCAGCGGTAGTGTTGCTGCGTTACAGCAAATGCAGCGCCGGAGACCCGGGTTCAATCCCGACTGTGGGTGCTGTCTGTACGGAGTTTGTACGTTCTCCCCGTGACCTGCGTGGGTTTTCTCCGAGATCTTCGGTTTCCTCCCGCACTCCAAAGACGTACAGGTTTGTATAAGAAAATAACTGCAGATGCTGGTACAAATCGAAGGTATTTATTCACAAAATGCGGGAGTAACTCAGCAGGTCATGCAGCATCTCAGGAGAGAAGGTTTGTAGGTTATAAGAAAATAACTGCAGATGCTGGTACAAATCGATTTATTCACAAAATGCTGGAGTAACTCAGCAGGTCAAAGGTTTGTAGGTTAATTGGCTTGGTAAATGTAAAAATTGTCCCTAGTGGGTGTAGGATAGTGTTAATGTGCGGGGATCGCTGGTCGGCGCGGACCCGGTGGGCCGAAGGGCCTGTTTCCGCGCTGTATCTCTAAACTAAACTAAACAAATGCTAAATTTAAATATATATATTTGGAGCATTGTCTACCTTTTAGAATCTAATTCTATCTGCAATAAGGTTGCAAAAAGAAACCATTGAATTGAATTGAATTGAACACTTTATTGTCACATGTGATAATTCTTTGCTTGCATGCCCAAGGTATGCAAATAGTTGCCAGGTAAAGGGCGCTGACAAACATACAAAGTACCCCTGCGCCAAGTTCTTCTTTGTTCTCCCCCGCTCACGGCGGTCCCCCCAAGCCTGGCCCTTTGTTCTAAAGAGTCCGTTTCCAAGCTTCTAAGATGAAATCTACTTGGCCTTTTCTATTTTAAACAATATTGAAAATATATTCAAGAAGTCACTAGTACACGGTGAGCAGAACATTCTGTAGCAATAAAACAAGTTAAAGAAACAAGCCTGTCAGTATTAACATGACGGGTGTAGAATTTATCCTTCTCTGTAAGGTATTGTGTGTTTTGGGTTACTACCTAATCAAAGCACAAATATCTAAATATCCTGAGCTCGCTCTGGCCCCAAGGTAGGTGGATTGGTGCCAGTGGGCACTGGATAACTGGGAGGGGCAGGGAGGTCACTGAATTTCACAACGCGAGAGCACAAAAAAAGAAAATAAATGATTGTGAGCAATTTTGGGCCCCATGTCTGAGGAAGGGTGTGCTGGCTCTGGAGAGGGTCCAGAGGAGGTTCACGAGAACGACCCCAGGAATGAGTAGGTTCACATACGACGTGCGTTTGACGACACTGGGCCTGTACTCGCTGGAGTGCAGAAGGGTGAGGGGAGACCTCGTTGAAACTTAACGAATAGTGAAGGCCATGGATAGAGTGGGTGTGGAGAGGATGCTTCCACTAGTGAGAGAGTCTAGGACTCGAGGTCGCAGCCTCAGAATTCAAGGGCGTTCCTTTAGGAAGGAGATGAGAAGGAATTTCTTTAGTCAGAGCGTGGTGAATCTGTGGAATTCATTCCCCTAGACAGCTGTGGAGGCCGTCAATGGATATATTTCAGGCAGAGATAGATAAATTCTTGATTAGTACCGGTGTCAGAGGTTGTGGGGAGAAGGCAGGAGAATGGGGTTAGGAGGGACAGATGGACCAGCCATGATTGAATGGTGGAGTAGACGAGATGGGCCGAATGGCCTAATACTGCTCCTCTTACTTATGACCTTATGACCTTCTTCTTCTTGCATTTGAGGCAGCAGAAGTTATGTAACGCCCTCCAGGCGCTGTAGTCAGTGCAATGTGCTGTTGTCGAGGGCCGTGAGGTCTACCCCTCCACCAGGGGGACGGAGGACAGTGCAGTCGAAAATGCCGCGCTGCGCTGTTTGCTGGTCTGCTCCACACACGCAGGCTGCTGATGGACGCAACCCCCAACGATGCATGTTGGAGTAGAACCAGCCGACCCCTGTGCGGAGCCAGTTCAGGGCGACCCACTCTTTGCGGGGCGTGTCTGAGCCGGGTGGGGCTGTGGTGTTCGGTGCGACAGTGAATTGAGGAGGTGGCGATGTCTGTTCCCAGCTGGTTCTCCATGCTCCTAGTATGTTGAAACCGGAGCCACAGAGGGTCGCTGCATGACGGGAGAAAGGGTGACGAAATGACAGGTGTTGAGGTCCCAGTTGCTGTGAATCCTGGGCGAGGTGGTGCAAAGGATGTTTGGCGTCCGATGGGGCCTTGCACACCAGCCTATGAGTGAAGAACTCTCTGCGAAGCTTGGCGGGTGCGATACCTACGAGCACCGGCAGGAGTTCCGTCGGAGTAGGGTGTAGGCAGCCAGTGATGATCCACATGGTGTCGTTGAGGGTGGCGTCTAGCTTGCTGGTATGAGCGCTGCGGCACCATGCTGGGGCGGCGTACTCAGCGGCGCTGTACACGAGTGCAAGAGCACTGGTTCCAAGAGTAGATGTCCTGGCGCCCCATGACGATCCGGCCAAGCAACGCAGGAGGTTGTTCCGTGCCGTTACTTTAGCACGGAGAGCTTCAAGGTGTTGCTTGTAGGTCAGCTGCCGATCTAGTTTCACCCTGAGGTATGTAGGAAATGGGTTGTAGGGTAGGGGTGACCCATTGAGGGTGACGGTTAGCTGGCGTTGAGCTTCCTTGTTGTTCAGGTGAAAGGCCGTTGTGGTGGTTTTTGCCACACTCAGTTTTAGTCTCCAGGTCTTAAGGTAGCCCGCGACAAGGTCCATATCCGCCAAGAGCACATCCTCAACATTTGACCAACTCCTGTCCGAGTGCAGTAGGGCCAAGTCATCTGTGTATCCATACTGGCGTGAGGTCGTGCGTGGCAGATCGCTGATATAGAGGTTGAAGAGCATGGGGGACTCCGTTTCTTAGGCTTCGCAGTCAGCTATGACATTCTGATTGTGTTAAAGAGGAGGAATCAGCAATTAACAATTGGTAATCCTAGACAGACACAAAATGCTGGAGTAGCATCTCTGGAGAACATGGCTAGGTGACGGGAGAGAGGGAGAGAGAAAATGGATTGGGGGAATGTTTTGGAAAGAAATTCACAAGCAAAGGACCATGGTGGTTGAAGGCAATGGCGTTCGGGTAATTAAAATTGATCAACCTCTTGAGGTCAGAATTGAGGTGCAGATACCACTTTGGTGCACATACCAGTGTGATGCAGATAACACTGAGGTGCAGATACCATGAGGTGCAGTGATCACTGTGATGCAGATACGACTGTGGTACAGATACCATTGAGGAGAAGATAACTTCTGAGGTGCAGATACCTCCTGAGGTGCAGATACCTCCTGTGGTGCAGATACCAATCTGGCACAGATACCACTCTGGTGCAGATACATCTGAGGTGCAGATACCACAGTGGTGCAGATACCTCCTGTGGTGCAGATACCACTCTGGTGCAGATACATCTGAGGTGTGGATGCCACTGTGGTACAGATACCTCCTGTCATGCATATACCACTCTGGTGCAGATACCACTCTGGTGCAGATACATCTGAGGTGCAGATACCACTCTGGTGCAGATACCTCCTGTGGTGCAGATACCTCCTGTGGTGCAGATACCATTCTGGTGCAGATACCACTGGTGCAGATGCATCTGAGGTGTAGATACCACTCTGGTGCAGATACCTCCTGTGGTGCAGATACCATTCTGGTGCAGATACCACTCTGGTGCAGATACATCTGAGGTGCAGGTACCACTGTGGTGCAGATACGTCTGAAGGTAGAGAGAGAAAGTTGGTCGACAATGGAGTGAGCCTCTGGAAATGTTTAAAAGCAAAGATGAGAATTTGTAAAGTGACTCAAAACCTGCATTTTACATACTAGCAACTGAATGTGGCCATTCAGGTAATGAAAACTCTCCAATGAATTCATTGGGGAATTTGCAAACCACTACCTCAAAAAAATGGAGGTATGGAATGAAATTCACTCTCGCAGAATTTATACGATAAAAAGGTTAAAGAATTCTTTTGTTTCCAACTGGCCATAATTTTGTGCTGCATGCCCAGACCATGCAGCTTCACGTTATAGATCCTGATGTAGGTTGGGCATTTGGAAGGCAAGCCCCTTGTGCAGCACCTCTACGTTTAGTGAAGTTGGCATCTGCCTGTGCGATCAAGTCCGCACCTGGAGTACTGTGTGCAGTTTTGGTCTCCAAATTTGAGGAAGGATATTCTTGCTATTGAGGGCGTGCAGCGTAGGTTCACTGGGTTAATTCCCGGAATGGCGGGACTGTCGTATGTTGAAAGACTGGAGCGGCTAGGCTTGTATACACTGGAATTTAGAAGGATGAGAGGGGATCTTATCGAAACATATAAGATTATTAAGGGGTTGGACACGTTAGAGGCAGGAAACATGTTCCCAATGTTGGGGGAGTCCAGAACAAGGGGCCACAGTTTAAGAATAAGGGGTAGGCCATTTAGAACTGAGATGAGGAAAAACTTTTTCAGTCAGAGAGTTGTGAATCTGTGGAATTCTCTGCCTCAGAAGGCAGTGGAGGCCAATTCTCTGAATGCATTCAAGAGAGAACTAGATAGAGCTCTTAAGGATAGCGGAGTCAGGGGGTATGGGGAGAAGGCAGGAACGGGGTACTGATTGAGAATGATCAGCCATGATCACATTGAATGGCGGTGCTGGCTCGAAGGGCCGAATGGCCTCCTCCTGCACCTATTGTCTATTGTTTATTGTCTATAAGTCAGGTCAAATTTATTTATAAAAGCACATTTTAAAACAACCCAGGTTGACCAAAGTGCTGTACATCAGAGCAGGTACTAAAAACACAATAAGAATCAGACATCACAGCACACAGGCACAAACAAAACTGTTCAAAGGGAGCAGCACAAAACAACAATTATCGATGGGCATGTTTGCGTGATGGTTTGCTGCAGTAATGGCAGCGAAGCATTGAACACCAAGCACGCAAAGTTGCCTCCACGCATAACTACATCACCCATACACTGGGCAGTCAAACGATTTCGTCATGTACGCTCTGCTCCAACAGTTAAATGATTTCCAGCAGTCCGCTCGACAGTATGCTGCTGATTTTCAGGTCTAATTCTGTGGTGCAGCACATTGAGCTACATATCTGAATTTCGAGCTGCACTGAAACTCGAGCTGCGCTCCGAAGCAGTGCGTGTGAGTCCTGTGCCTGTCTGCATACGCTGCCCTGTGTAACATCACTTGTCCAAGCGCTCACGGACCTGAAATCTGTTAATTTTCATCGGTGAATGCAGACAAGTGAGCATTGTTGTCTAAAATTCTGGCTTATCATCTAAACCATGAATGGCTGGCAGATCTGTTGGCTTTATCTTGCTCTGCATTCCTCGTGCTATTAAGGCATCTGCATTGTAATTAAGTGCCTATCCTTGCTGTGATGGATCCTTTAATGAACTTCAGCATATCTCCCTTTAGGTAGAGATGGGTCGAGCTGGGATTTATCAGAGATACCAAGTGAACATTGTTCTGTACTGTACTTAAATCCTTCATGAATCCTGTTACCGACTTATCTTTCTTGCCATATCAACGATAATGCACTTACATTTATTTTCAAGCACTTTCCTGTCCTACAAATTCTGCAGCATTTGGCTGTGGCAATTTAATAGCTACTCCCAGCCTCAAAGATCTCACTGCACTAAAATAATCTTTAGTTGCAACAAGCGTTAGTAGAAACTTTTCCTTTGTTCTTTTTGTTTCTAGATGGTTGATCGTACTCATGGAGTCATGAGTACAGCATGGAAACAGGCCCTTCGGCCCACCTTGTCAATAGACAATAGACAATATAGGTGGAGTAGTTGATAGTGAGGTAGATTTTCAAAGTCTACAGAGAGACTTGGGCCTTTTGGAAGGGTGGGCTGAAAGATGGCAGATGGAGTTTAATGCTGATCAGTGTGAGGTGCTGCATTTTGGTAGGACAAATCAAAATAGGACGTACAGGGTAAATGGTAGGGAATTGAGGAATGCAGTGGAACAGAGGGATCTGGGAATAACTGTGCATTGTTCCCTGAAGGTGGAATCTCATGTGGATAGGGTGGTGAAGAAGGCGTTTGGTATGCTTGCCTTTATAAATCAGAGCATCGAGTATAGAAGTTGGGATGTAATGTTGAAATTGTACAGGGCATTGGTGAGGCCGAATCTGGAGTATGGTGTGCAGTTCTGGTCGCCAAATTATAGGAAGGATGTCGACAAAATGGAGAGGGTACAGAGGAGATTTACTAGAATGTTGCCTGGGTTTCAGCACTTAGGCTACAGAGAGAGGTTGAACAGGTTGGGTCTTTATTCTTTGGAGCGTAGAAGGTTGAGGGGGGACTTGATAGAGGTTTTTAAAATTTTGAGAGGGACGGACAGAGTTGACGTGGGTAGGCTTTTCCCTTTGAGAGTGGGGAAGATTCCAACAAGGGGACATAGCTTCAGAATTGAGGGACAAAGGTTTAGGGGTAACATGAGGGGGAACTTCTTTACTCAGAGGGTTGTGGCTGTATGGAATGGGCTTCCGGTGGAAGTGGTGGAGGCTGGCTCGATTTTATTATTTAAGAGTAAATTGGATAGGTATATGGATAGGAGGGGATTGGAGGGTTATGGTCTGAGTGCAGGTAGATGAGACTAGGTCAGGGAGAATGGTCGGCGTGGACTGGTAGGGCCGGACAGGCCTGTTTCCATGCTGTAGTTGTTATATGTTATATATGTTATATAATAGGTGCAGGAGTAGGCCATTCGGCCCTTCGAGCCAGCACCGCCATTCAATGTGATCATGGCTGATCATTCTCAATCAGTACCCCATTCCTGCCTTCTCCCCATACCCCCTGACTCCGCGATCCTTAAGAGCTCTATCCATACCGATCAAGGCGGCAAACTGGGCTAGTCCCATTTGCCTGCATTTGCCCCATATCACCTCTGAATCCTTCTATCTGTCTTTTAAAAGCCGTAATTCTATCGGCCTCTCTAGCTTCTTCTGGCAACTCATTCCAGAAAGGGAATGAGTGAAAAAGATGTCCCTGGGGCCTTTATTAAATCTCTCCCCACACACCTTAAGCCTGTACCCTCTAGTTTTAGACTCCTCTACCCTGGGAAAAAGTCTGTGAGGGCTCACAGTATCCATGCCCCTCATGGTCTTGTACACCTCAATAAGGTCACCTCTCAGCCTCCCACATTCCAAAGAAAAAAGTCCCAGCCAATCCAACCTCGCCCTAATGACATTATGTTGGAACTTCTCTAATGTGAGGAATATTCTTTCTCTCTGGTACCTTTCATTGATTTAGCTAGTTCTGGCTAAAGGTAGTTCTGCTAAAACATGATCGTTGCATTCTGAAGAAACCTAATACTGTAGAAACTCTGGCGATCAAGACAATTGTGTCAATGGGGATAAGGGGGAAAGTTTCAGACTTGCGATAACAAAGTTATTTTTCTTGCATGATTTTCAAAAATCAATCTCTGTTGTAAGTTTCTTTTGTAAATTTCTCTTGTAAAGATTTTTGAAAATATATTACAAATGTTATATACTTTGTTATGTAAAAATATATAACAATATTTTAGTTATATTATGTAAAATATTATTATATATTTACGCAATATATAAATATGGTCGTGATAATACTTATTTATATAATTATATTAATATAATAATTATATAAATCATTATATAATTTATAATTATATAAATTACAATTCATGGAATTATATTAAAAATACTATTTTTAATATAAGCTAAATATACTAAAGGCTGCATGTTACGTCGTGTAATTGAGTTTCACTGCTAGAGAGACACAAAAAGCTGGAGTAACTCAGTTGGCCAGACAGCATCAATGGAGAATAGGTGATGTTTCAGGTCGAGATCCTTCTATTGATGTTCAATTTCAATGGCCACCCATGGTGTATTCATACCACTGGGGTGTAAACTGCCCAAGCAAAATATGAGGTGCTGTTGCTCTAATTTACGCTGGGCCTCACTCTGACAATGGAGGAGGCCCAGGACAGAAAGGTCAATGTGGGAATGGGAGGGGGAGTTCAAGTTGTTTAGCAGCCGGGAGATCATGTAGTCTAGGCGGACTGAGCGGAGGTGTACAGTGAAATGATCGCCAAGCCTGCGCTTGGTCTTGCCTTTATATAGGAGTCCACACTTGGAACAGCGGATACAGTAGATGAGGTTGGAGGAGGTGCGAGTGAATCTCTGCCTCACCTGAAAGGACTGTCGGGGTCCTTGGACGGAGTCGAGGGAGGAGGTATGGGAACAGGTGTTGCATCTCCTGCAGTTGCAGGGGAAGGTACCTGGGGAGAGGGGTGGTTTGGGTGGGAAGTTTTGAGTTAACCCGGGAGTTGCGGAGGGAACGGTCTCTGTGGAAAGCGGAAAGGGTGAAGGTGGGAAGATGTGGCTAGTGTTGGGATCCCGTTGGAGGTGGCAAAAATGTTGGAGGATTATTTGCTGCATGCGACGGCTGATGGGGTGGAAGGTAAGGACAAGGGGGACTCTGTCCCTGTTGCGACTAGGGGGAGTCGGGGAGCAAGGGCGGAGCTGCGGGGTACCGAGGAGACACGAGTGAGGGCCTCATCTGTGATGGATCGGCGATCATTTCACTGAACACCTCCGCTCAGTCCGCCTAGACTACATGATCTCCCGGCTGCTAAACAACTTGAACTTCCCCTCCCATTCCCACATTGACCTTTCTGTCCTGGGCCTCCTCCACTGTCAGAGTGAGGCCCATATGAAGAAAGACTGGATAGACTCGGCTTGTACCCGCTGGAATTTAGAAGATTGAGGGGGGATCTTATAGAAACTTACAAAATTCTTAAGGGGTTGGATAGGCTAGATGCAGGAAGATTGTTCCCGATGTTGGGGAAGTCCAGAACAAGGGGTCACAGTTTAAGGATAAGGGGGAAGTCTTTTAGGACCGAGATGAGAAAGTCTTTTTTCACACAGAGAGTGGTGAATCTGTGGAAATCTCTGCCACAGAAGGTAGTTGAGGCCAGTTCATTGGCTATATTTAAGAGGGAGTTAGATGTGGCCCTTGTGGCTAAAGGGATCAGGGGGTATGGAGAGAAGGCAGGTACGGGATACTGAGTTGGATGTTCAGCCATGATCATATTGAATGGCGGTGCAGGCTCGAAGGGCCGAATGGCCTACTCCTGCACCTATTTTCTATGTTTCTATGTTTCTATGGATGAGGGGAACCCCCATTCCCTAAAGAATGAGGACATCTCAGATGTGCTGGTCTGGAACACCTCATCTTGGGCGCAGATGCAGTGTAGATGAAAGAATTCTGAGTAGGGGATAGAGTATTTGCAGGAAGCAAGGTGGGAAGAAGTGTAGTCTAGACAGCTGTGGGAGTTAGTAGGCTTATAATAGATGTCAGTCGATAGTCTATCTCCTGTAATGGAGACAGTGAGATCAAGAAACAGAAGGGAGATGTTCGGAGAGGGTCCAAGTGGATTTGAGTGCAGGATGGAAATTAGTAGTGAAGTTAATGAAATCTATCCTATCCTGTCCCCTATTCTGTTTAAATCCAAAGACAGGTTTATTTCCTGCTTATCAATTTCCAAAGTAACTTTTAAGTGGTTCTTTAATTCCTGATTGAAATCGCACATAGCTAATTTGCTCTGTGTAACACCAATAGTGTTACCTAATTCATCAATCACGTTATATCCAACTCCTGCTATGGAAATGTGTTAGAGCATTTACAATTAAAACACAGAGTACTTGTGCTGTAACACCAGGATAAGCGCTCAACCTAGAAAACCAAGCCCACAGCCAAAGTAGTATCTGACCTGAAGATACCAACTTGTGCTAAGGACGGTAACTGACTCCATATGCAATAATTAACTACCTGCATGTTAACAAGCTCATTAAAACAAAACTGACCGTGTAGATGCAAGTATATCATTGGGGTTATCAAGTGGGCACTTCCCTTCACTGGTGAGTTAGGCCCACAACGCCTCAGGAAGGTGTCCCAGAACAAACCCCGTCGATACCTGCTCTCACCACCTATGCTACCAGTATCTACCTGTGTTCTCATGTATCTAGTTTACCATTTTTGTTAGTTTCCTTTTGTGTTCTTCTATTTCGTTTTCTCTTGTGGAATGAGTCAATCCCTCATGTTTCACTTCATGACTGTATTACTGATATCTGGATGGATGTGTGATATCCAAATATTCTACCTCAATTGCAAATTTCTTGATTTCTTTTAATCAATTTCCCCATCTACATTTTAATTCAATGTTCATTTGCCAAAGGTGGTGGGCGTGTGGATTGAGCCGCTAGAGGAGGTAGTTGAGGCAGGTGCAATAACATTTAAAAGACACTTGGACAGGTAGATGGATGGGAAATATTTAGAGGACTGTGGGCCAAATGCAGGCAAATTGGACTAGCGTAGATGGGGCATGGGCGAGTTGGAGCAAAGGGCATGTTTCTGTGCTCTATGACTCCAAGATAAGTGCTTAGCTAAGCCCTCGGTACAGACTGGGGAACAGATCTGAAACAGACCTGGGAAGTAATCAGGCTGAAGAAGGGTCCCGACCCTGAGCGTCACCTGTCCATGTTCTCCATAGATGCTGTCTGACCCGCCGAATTACTCCAGCACTTTGTGTCCTGCAGTGACCAAGCTGATGGGTCTTTTATTGGCTGCTATTTGGCTAAATATTCCATCGAAAGTACATATTTTTATCTCATGGAAAAATATCTGTTTTATACTTTGTCATATGTTTGTTGCACAAAACAGGTTTCATTGGTAATTAATTCCAGTTTCTGCATTATGAGTGGAAAGACATCGGAGGTTTCATGCGGTCAAGGTAGAATTTCACTGTAATCTCCACTGGAAACTTAATAGAACTGGTAAGATTATGATCTAGCTGCTACCTGTCATGGGTATTAAATAGTTGACTGAAGCTCTTGCCCACGTTCCTGTAAAGGCCTCAATGCCGTGGGTCACCCTATACAGCCTGGACTCAACTGTGCTTTGTTTCATAAACCACGACTTTACATAACTTGGGCTAAAATTAAGCAAGACTGAAAGCTACGTCCAATAAGATTGAATTTAATTGAATGAAACTAAATAGTTTTGATGAAAATAGTATTCACTTGATAGGACAGCGGGATGACTTGCAAAATTCCCATTGCCAAGGTGGAAGGAATGGGAGATTTGCGATAAGCCAGCAAGGTGAGTTTTATCTGCAACTTTCTACTTTCCTTGAAAGTTGCTTTGTGATTTTAATTAAACACGCAATTAAAATGCAAGTGAAAGGTTACTCTCATTGCAAGTGCAAGTTATCGTCCTGATAACATGAGGAAAATGCCAATGTGTAGAAGGAGCAGAGAGAACATCGGTGGATCAGAGGTATTCACAAAACACCTTGGGTTCTTAGTCAAGGTCCTCATTTGGATCAGTTTAGTTTAGATATGCAGCGTGGAAACAGGCCTTTGGCCCACCGAGTCCACCCCGTAGACGAGCATTATCCTACACACGAGGGGCAATTTATAAAGCCAATTAACCTGCAAACCTGTACGTCATAAGATCATGTGATAGGAGCAGAATTAGGCCTTTCAGCCCATCTAGTCTACTCCGCCATTCAATCATGGCTGATCCATCTCTCCTTCCTAACCATTCTTGTGCCTTCTCCCCATTACCCTTGTAACATAACACCCCATCTTCTGTGCTCAATACCCTGACTAATGAATGTGAATGTGCAAAAAGCCATTTGACCACCCTATTCACCTGTAACGCCACTTTCAAGAAACTATGTACCAGCTCTCCTTGATCCTTCTGCTCTGCTACATTCCCCAGGCCCCTGCCATTCACAGTATAGGCCCTTCCCTGGTTTGACTTCCCAAATGCAACATCTCACCCATATCTGCATTAAAATCCATTAAACGTTCCTTCACCCACCTGCCCAACTGGTCAAGATCCTGCTGTAATTTTTAATAACCACCTATACTATCTACCTGTACAATACCACCCATTTTAGTGTCATCTGCAAACTTATTAACCACAAAAAGTACTTGCACAAAATGGGAAGGGAAATTTCCTGAGAGGGCGAAGCTAATGAACAAAATTGTTGCACTCTGTGTTGAGCCACTTTCCAACAGCATGTTGCTCTTTTTCCTAAGTTGTTACAAACACCTTTATTGTCCCATAATTATATTGTGCAGCAAAGTATTATTCAACGTGAATCACATTGTTCAGGTCGGTGTCTACCCACTGCTGTGCACTAGTTTAGTTTAGTCTAGTTTAGTTTAGGAGTCCGCGCCTATAACAATGGATACAGAAGATGAGGTTGGAGGAGGTGGGAGTGAACCTCTACCTCACCTGAAAGGATTGTTGGGGTCCCTTGGCAGAGTCCCAGGAGGAGGTCTATAGAGCTCAGAGGACCATCGGAAAACAGCTACCAGCCTTGGAGGGCATCTACAACACACGATGCCTCAGAAAAGCCACCAGCATCCACAAAGACTCTTCACTCCCCTGCAACAGTCTGTTCGAACTCCTTCCATCGGGCAGACGATACAAGGCCTTCTACGCCCGCACCTCCAGACTCAGGAACAGCTTCATCCCCAGGGCCATAGCTGCCATGAACCGGTCCTGCTGAGCCGGATGGTCACATCGCACAGTGATCCGGCACAGATCTACTTGCACTTTATTCTGTTTTAAAACTGTTACAATTTGTATCATTGGGTTGTTTAAATTAATACTGACTAGCTAATTAATTTATTGCATCGTATGGGAGGCGCATTCCCAATCTCGTTGTACCCCTGTACAATGACAATAAAGATAGATTGTATTGTATTGTATTGTATTGTATAGTATAGGGACAGGTGATGTTGGAGGGGAAGATACCTGGGGAGGGAGTGGATTGGGTGGGAGGGATGAGTGGACCTTAGTGGTATATGCCTCTATATGTCTCTGAGGGCATGCAGCTAAACGTCCCAAACTATAAAATCTGTGACATTACCAGGTTTGACCGCCAGCAATACCTGGTACCTGGGGGTTATCCTTCACTCTAGAAGCTTCCGTAACGCCTCCACAGACCAACAAGACCTTGCATTTTCAGAGCAACTTTAGTGTAGTGCGTTGATAATGAAAAGAGGTGTTTGTAAAGAATAAAAAATGAAATGCTGGATAAAATGCTCCAGGGATGCTGCCTGTCCCGCTGAGTTACTCCAGCATTTTGCGTCTATCCCCGGAGAACATGGATAGGTGATGTTTCAGGTTGGGACCCTTCTTCTGAAGAAGGGTTCTGATCCAAAGCATTACCTAGGGTCAATGCAGCATTTTGTAAACCAGCATCTGCAAATCCTTGTTCGTCTGTTGTTCAACTTCACAGGCCAGGTCTGAATTTTCTGCACAGAGATAAATGGGAATAAAACAATCAGGATGAATCAAATCCAGGGTTTATGTAAATTGGTTGGGCTCTGAGCAACTGAAGACTAAAGAACATGAGAAGATGACAAGTAAAAACACATCGCCTTTCAATAGTCGTAAAAGGGAGATCAATGCGATTAATACTTTTAAATAGAACACAATTTTAATTGCTCTTTTATCTGGCGTTCTTATTTGTTTAAGTTGTGCTTATGCAGCTGATTATCTTGTAATGTTCAGGGACACTCACTTTTGGTACCACTAAACCTGACAGAGTGAGTTGATGTGCTGCTTCATTGTAATGTTTCCGTTTATCGTGGGACATTAACATTTTTGAGCTAACCAGCAATGTACAAAACCTAAATGCCAACTCTTGTGTCTTACGCAAATGAGGTAAAACAAACCATGTTCAATTAACTGCTTCACTGCTTTCCGATCTGATAGCATGTGCCCGTGAATAAAGTCCACAAATTTGGTGGAATAGGTGGTAAAATTAAGCATGAGCGGTGCCAAACCTTGTCGAGGCTCCAAGGGGAGATTGGCACGATCCTCGACAAGTCACTGGTGAGGCCGCACTTGGGAGCATGGTGTGTAGGAAAAAACTGCAGACGTTGGTTAAAATCGAAGGTAGACACAAAATGCTGGAGCAACTCAGCGGGTCAGGCAGCATCTCGGGAGAGAAGGAATGGGTGACGTTTCAGTCTGAAGAAGGATCTCAACCCGAAACGTCACTCATTGACTCTCTCCTAGATGCTGTCTGACCCGCTGAGTTACTCCAGCATTTTGTGATACCTTCGATTTGGGTACCAGCGTCTGCAGTTATTTTCCTATACTCCTCCTCTACATCTAGAGGTGAGTTGTTAAACACAGAGAGAGGGCAACCACTCGAGATTTCCAGTCACAGAGCCGTACCGCATGGAAACAGGCCCTTCGGCCCACCTTGTCCATGCCGACCAAGTTGGCACACTGGGCTAGTCCCATTTGCCTGCATTTGGCCCATGGCTTCCTATCCATATATCTGTCAGTTATTAGCGCCGAGACATGTATCTCAGCCCTTCCCTTGGTCACCTCTGCAAACTTGTAACATCTTTGCAACACGGTCAATTGTCCTTTAATACTCTCACGGAGAAATTCTCTTTCAGGTTAAAATGTACCTGTGCCGATTAATATGTCTAAATAATGTAAAATTGCAGGGTTAAACATTCCCAAATAAAACTGAATTGCTTAATCATTATGAACAATAAAACTAAAACTGTGCAAAATTCCACTGGAGTGCAGGAGGCCGAGGGGTGACCTTATTGAGGTGTACAAGATCATGAGGGGCATGGATACAGTGAACGCTCACTGTCTTTCTCCCAGGGTAGAGGAGTCTAAAACTAGAGGGCACGGGCTTAAGGTGAGAGGGGAGAGATTTAAGAGGGACCTCAGCGGGTAACTTTTTTACTCAGGGGGTAGTCCGTATCTGGAATGAGGTGCCAGAGGAAGCTATAGATCGGATATAATTACATCTTTTAGAAGAAAATTGGACAGATATAGAGGGCAAATGGGCCTAATGCAGGCAAATGGGACTAGCCCAGTAGGCCAGCTTGGTTGGCATGGCCAAAGTGGGTGGAAGGGCCTGTTTCCGTGCTGTACGGCTGTGTGACTGTAAATGTCAAGTGGTCGCCTCCTGGTTCTGTTTTACTATGCTTTAACACAGAGGCATGCATCTCAGGCCTCCTGCTTGGTCATCTCTGAAAACCGGAGAACATTAGTTGCCCAGTACCCACGGTTTGAACCAGATCATCGTCTATCCTTTAGTTAAATGTTTTTAAATGTGCTATACAAATAAAATTGATTTGACTTGACTTGACTTAGTTCGACACAAAATGCTGGAGTAACTCAGCGGGACAGGCAGCATCTCTCGAGAGAAGGAATAGGTGACGTTTCGGGTCGAGACCCTTCTTCAGACTGGATTCCTTTGCTGGCTGAGGCTTTCAGTTACGTGCACTCAGTTATAGATTATCCAAGCTCTGGCACATTTTTGTGGCACAGTAAATTATTTACCCAACTTGTCCAACATTCCCTTTCCAAATGAAGGGTCTGATAACTTTGTTCATTTGTGCCAATTCAGCTGCTATCAGCAATAGCCCAAAAATAATTGCTTTGTTTGTTTTTTTTCCTTCTATCTGTTCAGTCATAGAATCATCGAGTCATACATCACAGTAACAGGCCTTTCGGCCCAACCCTTCCATGCCAACTGAGATTCCCCATCTACACTCGTCCCATTTGCCCGCGCTTGGCCCACATCCCTCTAAACTTTTTCTATCCATGCCCCTGCCCAACTATATTTTAAGTGTGGTAATTGTACCTGATTCAACTACTCCACGAAGCACAACTCCGTAATGAATGGGCTTATGGTGCAATTAATGGAATAGGGTCATAGAGTCATAGATTCGTGGGGTCATACAGCAAGGAAACAGGCCCTTCGGCCCAACTTGTCCAGGGTGCCCCATCTAGGCAAGTTCCACCTGCCTTCATTTGGCCCATATCCTAAACCTTTCCTATCCATGTGCCTATCCAAGTGCCTTTTAAATATTGTTATAGTAGCTGCCTCTGCTACCTCCATTGGCAGCTCGTTCCAGATACCAACCAACCTCTGTGTCAATAAACTTCCCCTCAAGGTGCCTATTAAATGTTTCCCCTCTCACCTGAAACCTACGCCCTCTGGTTCTTGGTTCCTTGAGGGTGCTGGAGGGGCAATGCATAAGATTCAGAAACAATCCTCCACACAGTATCTGAGAAGAGAGCGGAGTTAGAAGGAAGTTGGCAGCGGTTGTAAGGGTCATGGTAACCTTCAGCTCCAGGTAGTACCTTTGTTCCAGATCGGTGCTGGAGGTGTTCTTTGGTTTGAAGCACACCGTGGCGTTAGGGAGGTGCCCATTCTCTCTGTTCAATAAAGTGGATATAAATTATCCTTGCAGAACAGATTGCAGGCCTGGCGCCAGGCAGGGTGCTACCTGTAACACTGCCACCTGTTAGAGGTGCATCCTATAACACTGCCACCTGTTAGAGGTGCATCCTATAACACTGCCACCTATTAAAGGTGCATCCCAATGCAGAGTGCCACCTATAACACTGTTAGTGATACATGTTCATTGTGCCTGTCTTCGTTTGGATTAGAGATACCGCGCGGAAACAGGCCCTTCGGCCCACCGACTCCACGCCGATCAGCGATCCCCACACACTTACACTATCCTACACACACTAGGGACAATTTACAATGATACCAAGCCAATTAGCCTATACTCCTGTACACCTTTGTGGGAGGAAACCGGAGCACCCGGACAAAAACCCACACGGGTCACAGGGAGGAGCACTCTTAGTCAGGATTGAACCCGGGTCTCCGTCGCTGTAAGGCAGCGACTCTACCGCTGTGCCACCATGTCGTGGTTGAGTGCCCAGTCAAAGGTGAATGCTGTGAGACATTGACGAGGCACTTGACATTGTGAAACTAAGTACTGACGATACTCCGGAGATCATGTGGGAAGAGAACAAAGTTAATGTGTTTGATTTATTTATAAACCTCTAGCCACTGCACTGTTTCAGTTTTGGGATAGTGTGAGTGTGTGGTGAAGCACGTGAATGTTAGACACAAAGTGCTGGAGTAACTCAGCAGGTCAGGCAGCATCTCTGGAGAAAAAGGACGGTTGGCGTTCCGGGTTGGGACCCTCTTCAGACCTCTCAGACAGACTTGTGAAGAAGGGTCCCAATCCAAAACTCCATCCGCCCTATTTCTCCAGAGATGCTGCCTGCCCGCTGAGTCACTCCAGCATTTTGTGTCTATCTTCAGTACAAACCAGCATCTGCAGTTCCTTCCTACATACGGTATGTGAGTGTTATGGTTGAATGACGGAGACTGTTGCAAGGGTGAGGGGCAGGGGTGCGAATGTGTGCGGCCGTTGAGTTAAGGCTTTGATCGTGAATTCCTCACACTGATCAATGTGCAACGTTGCCTGCCGATGCTTGTTGCTTTATTCCTTGTCCTTGGTGGTGGTGGATGTGTGTGTTTGGACGTTGCTGTCGGAGTCACGGTCTCCCGGCTATCGTTCTGTGGTAGAGCATTTCACCTCAGATCAAGAGGTCCCCTGTTTGAATCCGGGTGCTCTCTCACCACTTATTCATTTCAGAAGTGTCCAGAAAAGCATTGGAATTACTTTGGCATTGAAGTCTAAGGCGCCACCTCTGGAGAACGTGGATCAGTGACGTTTCGGGTCGGGACCCTTCTTCGGATTGATTATGTGGGGGTGAGGAAGGAAGATGGAAGAGAGGAAGGGCCAGGACAAAGTGTGGAAAGCCATAGGGGGATGCAGGCGAGGGGGGTTTTGATGGGCAGATGGTTGGACAAAGGCCAGAGGTTAAAGCAGGAGGCCTGAGACAGACTGATTGATAGAGTGGATGTGGAGAGGATGATTCCACTGGGTGGGAGAGTCTCGGACCAGAGGTCAGAGCCACCGAATAAAAGGGCGTACCTTCAGGAAGGAGATGAGGAGCAATTTCTTTAGTCAGCGGGTGGTGAATCCGTGTAATTCATTGCCACAGAAAACTGTGGAGGCCATGTCAGTGGGTATTTTTAAGGCGGACATTGATAGATTCTTGATTAGTACGGGTGTCAGGGGTTACGAGGCAGGGGCAAGGGAATGGAGTGGAGAGGGAAAGATAGATCGGCCATGATTAAATGGCGGGATATACTCGATGGGCAGAATGGACTAATTCTGCTCCTAGAACTTATGAACTTATGAACTTATTGAAGAGTTGCTAATTGTGAAGCCAGAGGAAGGAATTTTTAACGTTTAGTTTAATTTAGAGAGCGGTAACAGGCCCTTCAGCCCACCGAGTCCGCACCGACCAACAATCCCCGCACATTAGCACTACCCGTTGCGGCACGGTGGCGCAGCGGTAGAGTTGCTGCCTTACAGCGAATGCAGCCCCTGAGACTCAGGTTCGATCCTGACTACGGGCGCCGTCTGTACGGAGTTTGTACTTTCTCCCCGTGACCTGCGTGGGTTTTCTCCGAGATCTTCGGTTACCTCCCACTCTCCAAAGACGTACAGGTATGTAGGTTAATTGACTGGGTAAAATGTAAAAATTGTCCCCTAGTGGGTGTAGGATAGTGTTAATGTGCGGGGATCGCTGGGCGGCACGGACCCGATGGGCCGAAGGGCCTGTTTCCGCGCTGTATCACTAAATCTAAATCTAAAAAAAAAATCTACCCACACTCGGGACAGTTTACATTGATACCAAGCCAATTGACTTACATACCTGTACGTCTTTGGAGTGTGGGAGGAAACCGAAGATCTCGCAGGTCATGGGGAGAACGTACACACCCGTTACAGACAGCACCCGTAGTCGGGATTGAACCCGGGTCTCCGGCGCTGAAAGCGCTGTAAGGCAGCGACTTTATTGCTGCGCCACCGTGCGGAAGAATGTAGAAGGCGGGGGGGGGGGGGGGGGGGGGGGGCAGGTTGGTTCTTCAGCCCTCCCCAGTCCCGAGCCAGAGAATCTGCCACTGCACGACCCTGTTTTTGAAGATGTTAGATTTTACTCGGAAGGCAGGAACGGGGTACTGATTGAGAGTGATCAGCCATGATCGCATTGAATGGCGGTGCTGGCTCGAAGGGCTGAATGGCCTACTCCTGCACCTATTGTCTATTGTCTATTGTCTATTGTTTCAACAGTGCCTTTTGCTTTCTCCGCATCAACGTGGCTTTCGTTTGCTTTCAGCTTCCCCGACCTGTGGAGCGGACGAGTTCCAGTGCGCGGGAGATGGCGAGTGTATCCCTCCCAGCTGGGTGTGTGACGATGAAGAGGATTGTGATGACGGATCTGACGAGCACCAGCATTGCCGTGAGTCCAGCCTCTTATTACAACCCGTCCAAAATGGAGGACATCAGGATAATACAACACAATACAATACAATATACCTTTATTGTCATCGTACAGGGGTACAACGAGATTGGGAATGCGACTCCCATACGATGCAATAAATTAATTAGCTAATCAGTATTAATTTAAACAACCCAATGAAACAAATTAACGTCAAACTCACGTACATCAGACTTTCTGGAATTAAGAACTGGTGCAGTTAAGAAATGGAATTAGGAATGCAATTGTTCTGTCTGGGACATCTATATACTAAAACTCTCGTTTGTTTGTTTGTTTGTTTGTTCCTGAACTACAGCCAAAACAGTACACGATACTGCGATAATGTTAGGCCCACCTTACTCACCGTCGTCCCTTTGGTGCTAATGGAAGAAGTTTCATTGAAATCGGTGTTATATGTTTGAAGTTATTCACATTTTAAAGTTTAAATCTATCTCCCAGGGAAGGAGGGGGGAGGGGGGAGGAAGGGGGTGGAGGGAGGATAAGGAAGGTTGAGGGGCGGGAGAGGGAGGGGAAGGGGAGGGAGGGGGGAGGGGAGGGGGGAGGAGGGAGGGGAAAGGGGAGGGAGAGGGGGGAGAGGGGAGGAGAGAGGAGAGGGTGCTGCACCAACGCAGGAGAGGTTTGGGCCCAACGGGTCCACTTGGTCTAGTATGACAATAAAACACACTTGACTCTTCACTCTTGACTCTTGAATTCCTCCCAAAATGCTGCCAGTCCCGCTGAGTTACTCCAGCATTTTGTGGCTACCTTCAGTGTAAACCAGCATCTGCAGTTCCTTCCTACACATATTCGAGACTAACGTGATCCACTCATCCAAGTTTTCTGAATGAAATTCGGAATGAATGATCTGTGCCTTACGTAGAAACAAGGAACCACAGATGCTCGTTATCAAGGAAAGAGCGCAAAGTGCTGGAGTAACTCAGCGGGTCAGGCAGCATCTCTGGAGAACATGGATAAGTGACGTTTCACAGAGTGCTGGAGTAACTCAGCGGGTCAGGCAGCATCTCTGGAGAACATGGATAGGTGACGTTTCACAGAGTGCTGGAGTAACTCAGTGGGTCAGGCAGCATCTCTGGAGAACATGGATAGGTGACGTTTTGGGTTGGGAATGATCTTCAGATGGAATATGTGTCCCGACCTGAAACATCACCTATCCATTTTCTCCATGGATGCTGCTTGACCTGCTGAGGTACCCCAGCACTTTGTGTCTTTCCTTCGACATGCACTTTCTATAACTGTTTGTGATGTCCCCAGGATCAGTCCTGAAATCCATGCAAGTTCATGAACATAGGATGCAGCGTTCATATTGACAGGCAGACCTATTATCTTACAATTGGTCAGCTTAATCTTAACATTGCATCGACGGTCCTAGAATCCCGATTTAAAACTGTGTTAGCCGTGAGCAGGTTCCGGCTGCTTGCCCAGGTGATCAGGGAACTCATCCAGTATCTGTAGTGGATCCAGTGCCTGCAGTTTCTTGTTCCCTACATATTTTATCGCACTGTTTCTGTCCAGTCAATCGTCCAGTGTGTAGGAAGGAACTGCAGATGCTAGTTTACACTGAGGATAGATACAAAATGCTGGAGTAACTCAGCGGGGCAGGCTGGGTCTGAAGAAGGATCTCGACCCGAAACGTCATCCATTCCATCTATCCGCAGATGCTGCCTGTCCCGCTGAGTTACTCCAGCATTTTGTGCCTCTCTAGAGAGGCAGGTATGTTACTTGAGCAAGGCACAAAGTGCTGGAGTGTCGGTGTCTGTGCTTGCCTTGTGACAGGGAAGTTGTACAAGGCATTGGATGAGGCCACATTTGGAGTATTGCGTTCAGTTTTGGTCACCCTGCTGTTAGAAAGGCAGGGAGGGGTGCAGAGAAGATTTACAAGGATGTTGCCAGGACTCGAAGACCGTAGGGACTGTAGGGAGAGGTTGAGCAGGCTAGCACTTCATTACTTGGGGCACTGGAGGATGAGGGGAGATCATATAGAGGTGTATGAGATCAGGAGAGGAATAGATCGGGTGAATGAGTCTTTTACCCAGAGTAGGAGAATCAAGAACCAGAGAACATAGGCTTAACGTGGATGGGAATAGGAACCTATGGGGCACCTCTTTTACACAAAGGGGTGGTGGGTCTATGGAACGAGCTGCTGGAGGATGCAATTGAGGCAGGTACTGTGACAACATTTGGGCTAGAACATGGATAGGATAGGTTTAGAGGGATATGGGCCAAATGCAGGCAGGTGGGACGAGTATAGATGGGACATGTTTGGTCGGCGTGGGCAAGTTGGGTCCAGGAGCAGGTTTCCGTGCTGTGTGACTCTGTGGCTCGATGAGGAAGGTGTACCAGCACCTTGAAGAAGTGAAACACTAGATTTTCTAATTCTTAAATATTGTGGTGTATGATATATTATTTTAATAATAGGTTTCATTTTTACCACATGTTGATTTTTAACTTATATACAGGGGATTTACTGATGGAACAAAACTGTTCATAAATATGACTTGCTTTTTAATTGCTTCTTTGTGTCTGCTAAACAAGGGTTGAGTGGAGTGGTCAGGAATGTGATCTGTTACTCATCGTGTTCTCCAGAGATGCTGCCTGACCCACTGCCTTACTCTAGTACTTTGTGTCTTTTTTTTGATAAACCCGTATCTGCATTTTCTTGTGCCCGACATATTTCATCGCGCTGTTTCTGTACCGTGAATGGTCCAGGGAGCAGGATGGGACTGCAGATGTTGGTTTCAACCGGGAATAGAACTAAATGCTGGAGTAACTCAGCGGGTCAGACAGCATCTCCGGAGAAATGGGAATGGGTGACGTTTCGGGTCGAGACCCTTCTTCGGTCTCACGTTCCGTGTCGAAACCCTTCTTCAGATGAAGGAAGGAGCGTCCCGACCTGAAACGCCACCTATTCCTTTTCTCCAGAGATGCTGCCTGACCCGCTGAGTTACTCCAACACTTTGTGTCCATCTTCAGTGAATTGTCATACTGAAGGTCCAGGTCTGTGTGAAGTGAACCACTGCACACAGGCTGGAGTGACTTTAATGCCCACTACACCTGCCTTTCCATGTAGCCCAAGGATGTGCCTTTAATTGTTTTATCATTCGAGATTTTAGATTTTTTAGATTTAGAGATACAGCGCGGAAACAGGCCCTTCGGCCCACCGAGTCCGCGCCGCCCAGCGATCCCCGCACATTAACACAATCCCACACACACTAGGGACAATTTTTACATTTTACCCAGTCAATTAACCTACATACCTGTACGTCTTCGGAGTGTGGGGGGAAACCGAAGACCTCGGAGAAAACCCACGCAGGTCACGGGGAGAACGTTCAAACTCCGTACAGACGGCGCCAGTAGTCAGGATCAAACCTGAGTCTCCGGCGCTGCATTCGCTGTAAGGCAGCAACTCTACCGCTGCGCCACCATTTGATAAGGGGCTCTGGTGTGACGTAATGATGACCAGTCCGTTAAGAGTGCAAGGTCAGGTTTTGTTGACATGAATTCTTTTCTTTCTGTGCAGCGTTGAAGATTTGCTCCGGTCAACAGATTACCTGCACCAATGGTGAATGTATCCCAAAAGAATACAAGTGTGACCACGTAAATGACTGCAATGATGGAATTGATGAAACAGGATGCCGTAAGTCCCTGAGTTCCCTCCCCACCCAACAAGCAACCCC
Organism: Rhinoraja longicauda; assembly: GCF_053455715.1. NCBI lineage: Eukaryota > Metazoa > Chordata > Chondrichthyes > Rajiformes > Arhynchobatidae > Rhinoraja > Rhinoraja longicauda. Next base: position 69,600,361 of record NC_135960.1, on the reverse strand, counting down.
CTCCCCAGATACTTCCCCCAGCAACCTCAGGAGATGTAACGCCTCCCATAGAGCCATCGAGTCATCGAGGACGGAAACAGGCCCTTCGGCTCAATTTCCCACACGGACCAACATGTGCCATCTACACTAGTCCCAGCTGCCTGCATTTGGTGCATATCCCTCCAAACCCGTGCTGTCCATGTACCTGTCGAATCGTTTCTTAAACATTGCAATTGCCCCTGCCTCAACTACCTCCTCCAGGAGCTCGTTCCCTACACCAACCACCCTTTTTGTGAAAAAGTTACCCCTCAGATTCCTATTAAATCTTTTGCTTGCAGCCCAGTGGTATGAACATTGACTTCTCCAACTTTAGATAGTTCCCCTGTCCCTCTCTTCCCCTCCCCCTTCCCAGATCTCCCGCTGTCTTCCTGTCTCCACCTATATCCTTCCTTTGTCCCGCCCCCCTGACATCAGTCTGAAGAAGGGTCTCGACCCAAAACGTCACCCATTCCTTCTCTCCTGAGATGCTGCCTGACCTGCTGAATTACTCCAGCATTTTGTGAATAAATAACTTCGATTTGTACCCGCATCTGCAGTTATTTTCTTACACAAATCTTTTGCTGTTCACCTTAAACCTATGTCCCCTGGTTCTTGATTCCCCTACTCTGGGCAGGGACTATGTGCGTCCACCCGATCTATTTCCCTCATGATTTTATACGGCTCTATCAGATCACCTCATCCTCCTGTACTCCAAGGAACAGAATTCCAGCCTGCTCAACCTCTCAGTCCTGTAACTCGGACCTTCGAGTCCTGGCAACATCCTCGTAGCCTCGTTTCTCAGCCGTGTTGCGGTAATGCTCCTGTCCTTATACCTCCTCCCTCGCCTCCATCCAGGGACCCCGCCAGATGAGGCAGAGGTTGACTTGCACCTTCTCTAACCTCATCTACTGCAGCCAGTGTGCCCGATGTGGGCTCCTGTACATCGGCGAGACCGTACGTAGACTCGGCGACCGTTTCACTCAACACTTGCACTTGGTCCGCCAAGGCCTGCTGGATTTCCCAGCTGCCAACTTCCCTTCCTATTCCCACATTGACTTTTCCGTCCTGGGCCTCCTCCATTGCCAAACTGAAGGAACAGCACCTCATATTCCGCTTGGGGAGCTTACACCCCAGCGGTATGAACATCAAATCTTCCAATTTCAAGCAATACCCCCTGCCCCTCCCACCCCATCCCTTCCCCACTTCCAGCACCCATCCATTTCTCCCACCAACCCTTTCCCTTTCCCTTTCCACTCCCACTCACCTCCCACTCTCCCTATTCCAAGATCCCCAGCTCCCTTTATTCCCCCACCCTCTTTCCCCACCCCATCCCATTCCCCCTATATCTTGCCCCTCAGTTTTACATTTCAAGAGAGTTGTGGATATATCCCAGGCCATCACACAAACCAACCTTCCTTCCTTCGACTCCATCTACACTTCACGCCGCCTCGGCAAGGCCAGCAGCTTGATCAAGAACGAGCCACTCCCTCTTCTCCCCTCTCCCATCACGCAGGAGGTACAGAAGTGTGAAAACGCACACCTCCAGATTCAGGGATAGTTTCTTCCCAGCTGTTATCGGGCAACTGAACCATCCTAGTGCTGAGCTACTATCTACCTCCTTGGAGACCCCCTGGACTATCTTTCATTGGACTTTAGTGGGCTTTGTCTTGCATTAAAATGATTCCCTTTATCATGTATCTGTACACTGTGGACGGCTTGATTGTACAGTCATGTATAGACTTTCCGCTGACTGGTTGGAATGCAACAAAATCTTTTCACTGGACCTCTGTAAACATGGCAACTAAACTCACCCTTTTCACCTCTAGCTTTTGTCATTTACTCCACCCATCTGCCCATCATCCACCCTCCCTCACATGCACCGTGCCCTCCATAATGATTAGGAGAAAGACCCATCATTTATTTATTTGCCTCTGTACTCCACAATTTGAAATTTGCAATAGATAAAAATCACATGTGGTTAAAGTGCACATTGTCAGATTTTATCAAAGGGTATTTTTATACATTTTGGTTTCACCATGTAGAAATTACAGCTGTGTTTATACATAGTTCCCACATTTCAGGGCACCATAATGTTTGGGACACATGGCTTCACAGGCGTTTGTAATTGCTCAGGTGTGTTTAAATGCCTCCGTAATGCAGGTATAAGAGAGCTCTCAGCACCTCATCTTTCCTCCAGTCTTTCCATCACCTTTGGAAACCTTTATTGCTGTTTATCAACATGAGGACCAAAGTTGTGCCAATGAAAGTCAAAGAAGCCATTATGAGACTGAGAAACAAGAATAAAATTGTTGGAGACATCAGCCAAACCTTAGGCTTACCAAAATCAACTGGTTGGAACATCATTAAGAAGAAAGAGAACACTGGTGAGCTTACTGATCGCAAAGGGACTGGCAGGCCAAGGAAGACCTCCACAGCTGATGACAGAAGAATTCTCTCCATGATAACGAAAAATCCCCAAACACCTGTCTGTCAGATCAGAAACACTCTTCAGGAGTCAGGGGTGGATTTGTCAATGACCACTGTCCGCAGAAGACTTCATGAACAGAAATACAGATTCCACACTGCAAGATGCAAACCACTGGTTAGCCGCAAATATAGGATGGCCAGGTTACAGTTTGCCAAGAAGTACTTAAAAGAGCAACCACAGTTCTGGAAAAAGGTGAGACGAAGATTAACTTATATCAGAGTGATGATAAGAGCAAAGTATGGAGGAGAGAAGGAACTGCCCAAGATCCAAAGCATACCACCTCATCTGTGAAACACGGTGGTGGGGGTGTTATGGCCTGGGCATGTATGGCTGCTGAAGGTACTGGCTCACTTATCTTCATTGATGATACAACTGCTGATGGTAGTAGCATAATGAATTCTGAAGTGTATAGACACATCCTATCTGCTCAAGTTCAAACAAATCCTCAAAACTCATTGGCTGGCGGTTCATTCTACAGTAAGACAATGATCCCAAACATACTGCTGAAGCACCAAAGGAGTTTTTCAAAGCTAAAAAATGGTCAATTCTTGAGTGGCCAAGTCAACCACCCAATCTGAACCCAATTGAGCATGCCTGTTATATGCTGAAGAGAAAACTGAAGGGGACTAGCCTCCAAAACAAGCATAAGATAAAGATGGCTGCAATCCAGGCCTGGCAGAGCATCACCAGAGAAGACACCCAGCAACTGGTGATGTCCATGAATCACAGACTTCAAGCAGTCATTGCATGCAAAGGATATGCAACAAAATACTAAACATGACTACTTTCATTTACATGACAATGCTGTGTTTGAAACATTATGGTGCCCTGAAATGGGGGGACTCTGTATAAACACTGCTGTAATTTCTACATGGTGAAACCAAAATGTATAAAATTGGCCTTTATTGAAATCTGACAATGTGCACTTTAACCACATGTGATTTTTTCTATTACAAATCTCGAAGTGTGGAGAATAAATAAATGATGGGTCTTTGTGCCAAACATTGTGGAGGGCACTGTATCCACCTATCACTTGAGTAGATAGGGGCAGAGGTTGCCATGCAGTTCAGTGACTGCATTGAATTGATTGCTGCGTTTAGTGAGACTATCGCGGTCACACAGTGGAACAGTTGACCCGGGTTTGCTAACAAGAAAGAACACTGCCGTTCTATGTGTGATTGTGTACACATCACTGCTGATGCCATCATTTGGAGTCATTTAACGAGGTGAATGTTCTACACCTACTCCTGCATGAAGTGCATGGTTACATCCATTAACTCAATTAGCAGGAGCGCGGTGAACCTGTGTGGTTCAGCCTTCGATTGAGATTTCATGCTCAGCTAAGTTTGAGAGTGTCCAGAGCCAAGGTAAACAGATGCGATCGTGGATAACGAACATCAGCGGCCTGGGGGGGGAACAAACCTCCATTATATAATCATTCCCAGAAAGCCTCATTGTACCATGTACTGTACCTGGCAAAACATTCCTCCAACAGTTACAGCTAACAGTTTGATTGCCACTCATTACAATGGATCGTTACATTTATTTGTGGGAATGGGATTGAAAACATTTCGCTTAGACTATTATTCTACCTTTGCAACGATGATATTGTAGAATAGATTTTTACATTAGTTGCTTAGGGGAACCTATTAATGATTGCATATGGCACAAAAAGCTTATGAGCTGAAATACAAATTTATAAATTGATAAAACGCACGTTGGCCTTCATCAGTCAGAGTGTTCAGTCTGAAGAAGGGTCTCGACCCGAAACGTCACCCATTCCTTCTCTCCCAAGATGCTGCCTGGCCCGCTGTGGCACTCCAGCATTTTGTGTCTACCTGTTGAGTATAGACGTTGGGAGGACATGTTGCAGTTACATAAGACGTTGGTGAAGTCACGTTTAGAACATTGTGTTCCGTCTTGGGCACCATGTTATAGGAACGATGTTGTCAAGCTGGAAAGGATGCAGAGAAGATTTACGAGGATGTTGCCAGGACTCGAAGGCCTGAGCTACAGGGAGAGATTGAGCAGGCGAGGACTTTATTCCTTGGAGCGCAGGAGGATGAGGAGTGATCACATGGAAGTGTACAAAAACACGAGAGGAATAGATTGGGTAACCACGTAGAGTCCCTTGCCCAGAGTAGGAGAATCGAGAACCAGAGGACATTGGTTTAAGGGGAAAGATTTAACAGGAACCCGAGGAGTAACTTTTTTACACAAAGTGTGGTGGGTGTATGGAATGAGCAGCCAGAGCAGGTAGTTGAGGCAGATACTATCGCAACGTTTATGAAACATTTAGACATGTACATGGATAAGATAGGTTTAGAGGGATATGAGCCAAACGCAGGCAGGTGGGAGTCGTTTAGATGGGACATGAACACACTAGGAGTACTGTGTAGAGTTCTGGTCACCCTGTTATAGGCAGGATGCCATTAAGTTGGAAAATGTGCAGGAGTTTCATCATCTCGACCCGAAAAGTCACCCATTCCTTCTCTCCAGAGATGCTGCCTGTCCCGCTGCGTTACTCCAGCATTTTGTGTCTGCCATCAGGATATACCTGGGTTTGTGGGCTTGAGGTATTGGAGAGGTTGGACAGGCTGGGACTTTTTCTTTGGGATGCAGGAGGCTGAGGGGTGACCTTATTGAGGTGCACAAGATCATGAGGGGCATGGACAAAGTGAAGGGAGAGATTTAAGAGGGACTTCAGGGAGAAGTTTTTCACTCAGAGGGTAGTCCGTATCTGGACTGAGCTGCCAGAGGAAGCAACAGAAGTGCATACAATTTGACTTTTAAAAGACACTTGAACAGATATATGAATAGGAAAGGTTTAGCAGCCTATGTTTCCAAGTACAGGGCAATAGGATTACTGCAATATGCCAACTTGGTTGGTGTGAACAAGGTGGGTCGAAGGGCCTGTTTCCATGTCGTGCAACTCTATGACTCTGATACCAGTTAAAAGACATCTGGACTGAGATTTGGATAGGAAAGATTTAAAGGGATTTGGGCCACATGCAGGCAAATGAGACTGGCATAAATGGGGCATCTTGGTCGGTGCGGATGAGTTGAGCAAAAGGCCCCGTATCTCCGCTGTAACTCTCAATGACTCTAAATTTAGAAATCAACGATAATTTTAACATGACATTTATTTTCCTTGCCATCTCTTCCTGTAGATTACCCCCCTTGCGTACAAATGGAGTGTGCAAATGGAGCATGTTACAACTCCAGCCAGCATTGTGATGGAAGGCTGAGCTGCAGGGACGGATCGGACGAGAGCAATTGCAGTAGGTTCTGTTTTCCTCATGTTTATGGGGATATGGGGAGAAGGCAGGCACAGGTTACTGATTGAGGATGATCAGCCATGATCATAATAATGAATGGCGGTGCTGGCTCAAAGGGCCGAATGGCCTCCTCCTGCACCTATTTTCTATGTTTCTATGTTTAGATCCTATATTACCGAATCCAAAACAAAGAATGGGTCGACTGGGCTTGTATTCACTGGAATTTAGAAGGATGAGAGGTGATCTAATAGAAACATATAACATTCTTAAGGGATTGGACAGAAAAACAGAAAACATAGAAAATAGGTGCAGGAGGAGGCCATTTGGCCCTTCCAGCTAGCTTTGAGCCAGCATCGCCATTCATTGTGATCATGGCTGATCATCCACAATCAGTAACCCGTGCCTGCCTTCTCCCCATATCCCTTGATTCCGCTAGTCCCTAGAGCTCTATCTAACTCTCTTTTAAATTCATCCAGTGAATTGGCCTCCACTGCCTTCTGTGGCAGAGAATGTGACAGGCTAGATGCAGGAACAATGTTCCCGATGTTGGGGAGTCCAGAACCAGGGGTCACAGTTTAAGAATAAGGGGTAGGCCATTTAGGACTGAGATGAGGAAAAAACTACCCTAGCTCATGGCGTTCGTAGCGTTGTACCATCCACTCATGCCGCCTGACCCCCTGATTTCCTCCAGTGCTTTGTTTTTTGCACCAGATTCCAGCATCTGCATTATCTTGTGCCTTCATTTGACCGTCTAGGTGCTGCATTTAACTAACAAGCCAAGAAAAAACGTGCATAACTTACAATACAAAATCATCAGTTCATAAGAGATAGGAGCAGAATTAGGCCATTCGGCCCATCAAGTCTACTCCGCCATTCAATCATGACGGATCCATTTCTCCCTCCAAACCCTAACTCCTGACTTAGTGGTCAGAAAGGAATGAATTGAATTGAATTGAATTGAATTGAATTGAATAAGTTTATTGGCCAAGTATGTACACATACAAGGAATGTGCCTTGGTACTCCGCTCACAAGTAAGAACGTGAACATACAGTAAACAATTAAGAATAAAACATAAACCATTAAAACATTAAGAATAAAACATTATAGTTTAAACATGTGAATGAAATAAACTAGAGCAAAAGGAGGCTACATACTTTTGGTTGTTGAGTAGAGCTACTATTGAGGGCGGCACGGTGGCGCAGCGGTAGAGTTGCTGCCTTACAGCGAATGCAGCGCCGGAGACAGGTTCGATCCTGACTACGGGCGCCGTCTGTACGGAGTTTGTATGTTCTCCTCGTGACCTGCGTGGGTTTTCTCCGAGATCTTCGGTTTCCTTCCACACTCCAAAGACATACAGGTATGTTGGTTAATTGACTGGGTAAATGTAAAAATTGTCCCTAGTGTGTGTAGGATAGTGTTAATGTGCGGGGATCACTGGGCGGCGCGGACTCGGTGGGCCGAAGGGCCTGTTTCCGCGCTGTATCTCTAAATCTAAAACATCTAAATCTACTCGCGGAAAAAAGCTGTTTTTATTTCTGGCTGTGGCTGCTTTGACAGTCCGGAGTCGCCTTCCAGAGGGAAGTGCTTCAAAGAGTTTGTGGCCATGGTGAGAGAGGTCAGAGATGATCTTGCCCGCTCGCTTCCTGGCCCTTGCAGTGTACAGTTCGTCAATGGGGGGAAGGTTGCATCCAACAACCTTCTCGGCTGATCGAGGGCGTGCAGCGTAGGTTTACTAGGTTAATTCCCGGAATGGCGGGACTGTCATATGTTGAAAGACTGGAGCGACTAGGCTTGTTTACACTGGAGTTTAGAAGGATGAGAAGAGATCTTATCGAAACGTATAAGATTATTAAGGGGTTGGACACGTTAGAGGCAGGAAACATGTTCCCAATGTTGGGGGAGTCCAGAACAAGGGGCCATAGTTTAAGAATAAGGGGTAGGCCATTTAGAACTGAGATGAGGAAAAACGTTTTCAGTCAGAGAGTTGTGAATCTGTGGAATTCTCTGCCTCAGAAGGCAGTGGAGGCCAATTCTCTGAATACATTCAAGAGAGAGCTAAATAGAGCTCTTAATGATAGCGGAGTCAGGGGGTATGGGGAGAAGGCAGGAACGGGGTACTGATTGAGAATGATCAGCCATGATCACATTGAATGGCGGTGCTGGCTCGAAGGGCCAAATGGCCTCCTCCTGCACCTATTGTCTATTGTCTATTGAATGATTGTAATGTAAACCTTGTGTTCATTTTCTTCTCTTCTGACCTGCACAGCTCACAGATGCAGCAGTGGGTACTATCAGTGTGCCAACGAGGAATGTATTCCACGACTATTTGTATGTGACCATGACGATGACTGCGGCGATCAAAGCGACGAGCGGACATGCGGTAACTAGTCTCATCATTTCCCAAAAGCTACTTCAATCTGTAAAAGTGCTTGACGTCAGTCAGGAGAGAGATTTCATCAAGGTAGACACTACGTGCCGGAGTAACTCAGCGAGGCAGGCAACATCTCTGGAGCAGGTAGGGCAGGTGAGGCAGAGGTTCACTTGCACCTCCTCCAACCTCACCTACTGTATCCGCTGCTCCAGGTGTGGACTCCTATATATCGGCGAGACCAAGGGCAGGCTCGGCGATCATTTCTTTGAACATCTTCGCTCAGTCCGCCTAAACCTTACCTGATCTCCCGATTGCCAAACATTTTAATTCCCCCACACATTCCCACACTGACTTTTCTGTCCTGGGCCACCTCCATTATCAGAGTGAGGCCAAACGTAAATTGGAGGAACAGCATCTCATATTTCGCTTGGGCAGCTTATAACCCAGTGGTATCAATATTGATTTTTCTAACTTCAAGAAACCCTTGCATTCCCTCTCTCTCCATCCCTCCCCCATCCAAGTCATACCAGCTTCAAAGTTGTCTTGTTAAGTCTCATTGTCTGCAACGCGTTTTCACCTAGCACACAGCAAACAGACTTGTTTCCTTTATCATCGTTACTATTTTGCATATCTTTCATTCATTTGTTCTATATCTCTCTACATCACCGTTTATATTTCTCGTTTCGCTTTCCCCTGACTCTCAGTCTGAAGAAAGTTCTCGACCCGAAACGTCACCAATTCATTTTCTCCAGAGGTGCTGTCTTACCCGCTGAGTTACTCCAGCTTTTTGTGTCTATCTTCGGTTTAAACCAGCTTCCGCAGTTCGTTCCAACACATGTCTGGAGGACACGGATAGGTGACATTTTGGATTGGGACCGTTATTTCCAGTTTTAGTTAGGCACATGGATATGCAGGGAATGGAGGGGTATGGATCACCTGCAGGCAGGTGAGATTGGTCTAACTTGGCATGGTGTTCGACACAGTCATTGTGGGACGAAGGGCCTGTACCTGTGCTGTACTGTTCTATGTTCTATGAATCTTTTATTACTACTACATAGTGGCCCTCACTGTAACGTCAGGCGGTGGGAAGTTCTCATGGGCCTGTACCTTCACCGCAGCCCCACTAGATGGTCATCTCCATTGACTTGACGTGACACAGCACAGATGTAGCATGCCCATCCTCCACACCATGCGTTCACACCCTATCTAATGGTCTGTGCACGTGAAAAGCCATGGATAACCCCAGCTAGCAGCTGGAGGCTTTCACATGGAGTAGAGTCGCTGCCTTACACTGGCAGGGACCCGGGTTCGGTCCTGACTGCGGGTGCTGTCTGTATGGAGTTTGTACGTTCTTCCTGTGACTGTGTGTGGCTCAGGTTTCCTCTCATATTCCAAGGACAGGCAGGTTTGTAGGTTAATTGGCTTCGGGTAAATTGTCCCTAATGTGTAGGATGGAACTAGTGAATGGGTGATCGCTGGTCGGTGCGGATTCAATGGGCCGAAGGGCCTGTTTCCACACTGTGTCTTGAAACTGAACTACATATTTGATTGCAAAATGCTGGAGTAACTCAGCAGGTCAGGCAGCATCTCAGGAGAGAGAAGGAATGGGTGACGTTTCGGGTCGAGACCCTTCTTCAGTCTGAAGAAGGGTCTCGAACCGTTCAGTCGAAGAAGGGTCTCGACCCGAAACATCACCCATTCCTTCTCTCCTGAGATGCTGCCTGACCTGCTGAGTTACTCCAGCATTTTGTGAATAAATACCTTCGATTTGTACCAGCATCTGCAGTTATTTTCTTACACTACATTTTTGATTGTTTATCCTTTGCAAATAAAATCTGCCACTCTGTAGTTATTTTGCAGAGTGTCTAGCAATACAAATAACCCTCGTTATAATGCATCATAGAAGGGGGGGATGGTGTCCATTATTGCAGACTGTCCACTATAACCGATTAAGGGATTCGCTCCAAACACCTAGTGGTCACTCCGTGACACTACAAGGTGTTTTCAAATACAAAGTTCTTTTTAACAGATAAAGATGTATTTTTGTGGTGGCATGCTAAAAATACTTTTAGTTTCATTTTGTTAGTTTAGAGATACAACTTGGAAACAGGCCCTTCGGCCCACCGAGTCCGCACCGACCAGCGATCCCCGCACACTAACATTATCCTACACACACTAGGGACAATTTACACTTACAACAAGCCAATTAGCCTACATATCTGTACGTCTTTGGAGTGTGGGAGGAAACCGAAGATCTCGGAGAAAACCCACGCAGGTCACGGGGAGAACGTGCAAACTCCGTACAGGCAGCACCCGTAGTCGGGATCGAACCCGGGTCTCCGGCGCTGCGTTCGCTGTGAGGCAGCAACTCTACCGCTGCGCCATCGTGGCCGTTCCCTTTTTTAATAGAATGTCATTGCCCATATGTCGATCGAAACAATTGCTTGGCAATGTCCATGGCCTCCCCAGTGCAACTAGTAGCCTGTGTTCTTAAAGAGACAGTAGTGTCAGATTACTGTGGGAAGCCCCGTCGCTATAAACCAAAATGCATTACAAAGAGGAGCATAAAAGCAGCACGGTGGCGCAACAGTAGAGCTGCTGCCATACAGCGCCAGAGATCCAGGTTCAATCCTGACTACGGGTGCTGCCTGTACGGAGTTTGTACATTCTCCCCGTGAACCGTGTGGGTTTTCTCCAGGAACTCCAGTTTCCTCCCACACTCCAAAGACAAACAGGTTTGTAGGTTCATCGGTTCGGTATAATTGCACCTTGTCCCAAGTGTGTGTGGGATGGTGTTAGTGTTAGCGTGCGGGCATCGCTGGTCGGCGCGGGCCCGGTGGGCCGAAGGGCCTGTTACCGCGCGGTATCTGTAAACTAAACTAACGCGGGTAGCCTGTATCTGTACGAGGTGACATGGAGTGGTGATGGTGTTGTGTGTTGCAGCTTACCCGGTGTGCTCTGGAGACTATTTCAGCTGCCCCAGTGGCCACTGCATCCATCAGTACTGGCTGTGCGATGGGGACGATGACTGTGGAGACAATGCCGATGAAAGAGGCTGCGGTAAGAATGGGGGGCAATCAGTGAGTAGATTAACGTCTAAACCAGTGAGACCCACAACCTGTAGACTGGGGGTTGCAGAATCTACCAAGTGTGAATCATTGGTGGGACCATCTTCCCCCAGCTGACTCTGCCCATTCATTCATGACTGGAGCAGAATTAGGCCATTCGGCCCATCAAGTCTACTCCGCCATTCAATCATGGCTGACCTATCTCTCCCTCCTAACCCCATTCTCCTGCCTTCTCCCCACAACCCCTGACACCCGCACTAATCAAGAATCCATCTATCTCTGCCTTAAAAATATCCACTGACTTGGCCTCCACAGCCTTCTGTGGCAAAGAACTCCACAGATTCTCCACCCTCTGACTAAAATAACCTCTGACACCCGCACTAACGATATTGTCGAAGATAGATGCACAAAGCGGGAGTAACTCAGCGGGACGGGCAGCATCTCTGGAGTAAAGGAAGAGCTGACGTTTTGGGTCGACAGCATCATCGTTCCCATCGTCGAGCTGTAGAAAGCAGCAGCAGCAGAGTATCAGCGGGGACCTCTGTAATCACAGTTCCCCAGAGCTATACTTCGAAAACTCAAAGACTTATTTGAATGAGTGAAAAGGATGAGAGTGGAGTGCTGGCCTGCTGCATCTGGCGAGAGAAGGGGAAAGTTCATGTTTTAGGTTCATGACCTAAGGGAGCAGCGGTAGAGCTGCTGCCTCACAGCGCCAGAGACCCGGGTTCCATCCTGACCAGGGGTGCTGCCTGTACAGAGTTGGCACGGTCTCCCCGTGACCATGTGGGTTTGCTACCGGTTTCCAAAGACGTACAGGTTTGCACCTTAATGGGCTTCTGTAAATTGCCCCTGGTGTGTAGGATAGGGTGAGTTTAAATCAGCCTATCCTACACGGTTAGTCCATAGAGCTCTAAGCACCCTATCCAGCGGGTAGTCCATAGAGCTCTAAGCACCCTATCCAGCGGGTAGTCCATAGAGCTCTAAGCACCCTATCCAGCGGGTAGTCCATAGAGCTCTAAGCACCCTATCCTACACGGGTAGTCCATAGAGCTCTAAGCACCCTATCCAGCGGGTAGTCCATAGAGCTCTAAGCACCCTATCCTACATGGGTAGTCCATAGAGCTCTAAGCACCCTATCCAGCGGGTAGTCCATAGAGCTCAGAGGACCATCGGAACACAGCTACCAGCCTTGGAGGGCATTTACAACACACGATGCCTCAGGAAAGCCACCAGCATTCACAAAGACTCTTCACACCCCTGCAACAGTCTGTTCGAACTCCTTCCATCGGGCAGACGATACAAGGCCTTCTACGCCCGCACCTCCAGACAGGAACAGCTTCATCCCCAGGGCCATAGCTGCTATGAACCGGTCCTGCTGAGCCGGATGGTCACATCGCACAGTGATCCGGCACAGATCTATTTGCACTTTATTCTGTCTTAAAACTGTTCTACTTTGTTTCATTGGGTTGTTTAAATTAATACTGACTAGCTAATTAAATTATTGCATCGTATGGGAGCCGCATTCCCAATCTCGTTGTACCTCTGTACAATGACAATAAAGATATATTGTATTGTATTGTATATTGTATCAGCAAAGCCCTTTATAACGACCCATTTTGTATGGGTGTGACGGTTAGGCGAGAATTATGATCAGGTTAAGATGGATAGGATAGGTATTCAGGGTTTTGATGGATAGGATAGTGTCATAGAGTCATAGAGTGATACAGCGTGGAAATAGGCCCTTCGGCCCAACTTGCTCACACCGGCCAACAATGTCCCAGCTACACTAGTCCCACCTGCCTGCGCTTGGTCCATATCCCTCCAAACCTGTCCTATCCATGTACCTGTCTAACTGTTTCTTAAACGTTGGGATAGTCCCAGCCTCAACTACCTCCTCTGGCAACTCGTTCCATACACCCACCACCCTTTGTGTGAAAAAGTAACCCCTCGGATTCCTATTAAATCTTTTCCCCTTCACCTTGAACCTATATACGTTCACCTTAAACGTATATAGGTATATAGGTGTATATCTTCTGGTCCTCGATTCCCCAACTCTGGGCAAGATACTCTATGCATCTGCCCGATCTATTCCTCTCATGATTTTGTACACTATAAGACCCCCCTCATCCTCCTGCACTCCATGGAATAGAGACCCAGCCTACTCAAAGTTCATTGTTACGATGGCAAGCTTAGGTTCAGAGGGTTAAGGTGAATAGGATCAGTTTAGAGGGATTTGGGCCAAGCGCGGGCAGGTGGGACTAGTGTAGATGGGGCATCTTAGTCAGCATGGGTAAGTTGGGCTGAAGGGCCTGTTTCCAAACTGTATGACTCTATGACTAACTGCAGTTCAGGGCATTTGGTTGTGCTTTTCAGGGCTAGATCAGAAGTATTTAAAACAAACTACCAGCTCAGCAGATAAGTCACCAGTGCTTTTGCGCGCCGACTATGATGTAAAGATTTAGCAGTTGAGCATTTCAGGAAAGGTAAAAGACTATTTATTCACAAAATGCTGTAGTAACTCAGCAGGTCAGGCAGCATCTCGGGAGAGAAGGAATGGGTGACGTTTCGGGTCGAGACCCGACCCGAAACGTCACCCATTCCTTCTCTCCCGAGATGCTGCCTGACCTGCTGAGTTACTACAGCATTTTGTGAATAAATCGATTTGTACCAGCATCTGCAGTTATTTTCTTAAGGTAAAAGGCTAAATGCTTCTAGTCGTCCATCGTTCAGACATTCACTGTTTCTCCCTCCACAGCTGTTGCCCGACCGGTTAATATCATTAGTATTTTCCACATTCATAAAAGATGTCCGCGTGGAATGACATATGTACAATGTGCAAACAAATCTTTTAATATCTCTCGAATGTTCAGATATAAAACAGTGCAACTATTTCCCCCTGGGAGTTGGGTTTTTCAGCAACTGGACAGCTGTTGGAGTGCTTTTTTTGGCTTTGCAGTGGCTTCACAGTCGACAGCGGCATTTTCAGTTTAGCCAGAGGCTGTGCTCGGGTCGTGCTGGGCTCCTCTACCAATCTGTTTCCTTTTCTCTCTCCGTCTGTCTGAGCAGAGAGGGGGGAAGCGCAAGAGTGCTCCCCGCGGCAATGGGTTTGTCCTGGCTCTCGACACTGCGTCTCCCTCAACAAGCTGTGCGATGGTATCCAGGACTGCTCCGACGGGGGCGACGAGACGAACTCTACAACCGGAAACAACTGCAGTGAGTACTTTGAAAAAAAACTTATCAAAAAAAAACTGTATTCAAGAAATAAATATATACAAAACATGTTCCTTCCAAAACTCCATGCGACATTCTCGGAGGCTGTACGTACATTCAATGCATACATTCAATACACCAGTTACACAAAATTACCCCCTCCCACCCTTGCCACTCATGTGGCCCACTGACGTGGAATCCCTTCCCTTATTTGGAGGGGCGTCTCTCTCCACCACACCCTGCCCCCCAATGTCCAGCAGCGGAAGGACCCTAGACTGAGTGTGTCCCTCAGCACGTACTCTTGGAACGGACTTGTACCTCCTGCCTGTAGAATGGTCCAAGAGAAGAGTGTACCCTCTTGTAATACCTACTGTATCCGTTGTTCAAGATGTGGACTCTTATACGTCGGTGACACCAAACATAGACTGGGCGATCATTTCGCTGAACACCTTCGTTCAGTCCGCCTGGACTTACCTGATCTCCCGGTTGCTAAACACTTTAATTCCCCTTCCCATTCCCACACTGGCCTTTCTGTCCTAGGTCTCCTCCATTGTCAGAGTGAGGCTAAACACAAATTGGAGGAACAGCATGTCATATTTCACTTGGGCGGCTTACAGCCCACTGGTATGAAAGCTGATTTCTCTAACTTTAAGTGACCCCAGCATTCCCTCTCTCACCATCCCTCCTCCATCCAAGTCACACCAGCTGTCCATCTGCCCCGAGATGTCAGGGGAAAGCCAGTGAGATGCCTCACAAGAACCTGCAGATGCTGAAATCCTGAACACATCATCTGCCATTTATTGATAATTAAAGTGTAATTTTTTAATCAACCCCCCCCCCCCCCCCCCCGTAAATACACGTATGCATGTACTTATTTTCAGGTGTACATAGATACATGTGTAACTGTGTTTACTTTCAGTTGTGCATAGATACATGTGTAACTGTGTTTACTTTCAGTTGTGCATAGATACATGTGTACCTGTGTTTACTTTCAGGTGTGCATAGATATATGTGTACCTGTGTTTACTTTCAGGTGTGCATAGATACATGTGTACCTGTGTTTACTTTCAGGTGTGCATAGATACATATGTACCTGTGTTTACTTTCAGGTGTGCATAGATACATGTGTACCTGTGTTTACTTTCAGGTGTGCATAGATACATGTGTACCTGTGTTTACTTTCAGGTGTGCATAGAAACACATACACCGATGAGCCAAAACATTATGCCCACTGACAGGTGAAGTGAATAACATTGATTACCTTGTTACAATGGCACCTGTCAAGGGGTGGGATATATTAGGCAGCAAGTGAATAGTCAGTTCTTGAAGTTGATGTGTTGGATGCAGGAGAAATGGGCAGGAGTAAAGACCTGAGCGACTTTGACAAGGGACAAATTGTTATGGCCAGACGACTGGGTCAGAGCATCTCTGAAACGGCAAGGCTTGTGGGGTGCTCCCGGTCAGCAGTGGTGAGTACCTACCGACAGTGGTCCGAGGAGGGACAAACCACAAACCGGCGACAGACAGGGTGTTGGATGCCCAAGGCTCATCGATACGCGAGGGCAACGAAAGCTATCCTGTCTGGTCCGAACCGACAGAAGGTCGACTGTGGCACAAGTCATAGAAAATGTTAATGGTGGTCAGGGGAGGAATGTGTCACAATACACAGTGCATCTCACCCTGCTGCGTATGGGGCTGCACACGGAGGACCATCAGCATATTAGGCAGGTGGGCATAATGTTTTGGCTCATCAGGTCATAATGTGTTGGCTGATCGGTGTACACCTGTGTTTATTTTCAGGTGTACATAGATACATGTAGACTTGTGTTTACTTTCCCATGTGCATACTGTAAATACACGTGTATCTGTGTTTGGTTCAGATGTACATAAATGCAAGTATGTTTGCGTTTACATTCAGCTGCACATAGATACAGGTGTGACTGTGCTTACTTTCAGGTGTACGCAACTGTGCCGCTCTCAGCTGTGAGTATCACTGTCGTTCCTCCCCATCAGGCGGGATCTGCTTCTGCCCCTCAGGGTACATCCTTGGCACTGATGGCCGCTCCTGTGTTGGTGAGTTTCACTGCTACAGCATGGAAACAGGCCCTTCGGCCCACCGGGTCCACGCCGACCATCGATCACTCCGCTCACACTAGTAATGGCAGTTTCTTTACCATCTCAAAGTCCCTCTTAGAAACATAGAAACATAGAAAATAGGTGCAGGAGTAGGCCATTCGGCCCTTCGAGCCTGCACCGCCATTCAATATGATCATGGCTGATCATCTAACTCAGTATCCCGTACCTGCCTTCTCTCCATACCCCCTGATCCCTTTAGCCACAAGGGCCACATCTAACTCCCTCTTAAATATAGCCAATGAACTGGCCTCAACTACCTTCTGTGGCAGAGAATTTCACAGATTCACCACTCTCTGTGTGAAAAAAAACGTTCTCATCTCAGTCCTAAAAGGCTTCCCCCTTATCCTTAAACTTCGATAGCCATTACTGCTCGGGGATGAAATATAGGTATAGCTTACGCACACGACGCACCCTGATATGACAAAAACGAATCTTCCAAACTTATTTTCTTCATTAATTGGGTTTTATTAAAATAGCACAAGTCAAAGAGTAATTCATCACTTTCCGTACTTTATCAACTGTTTCTTCTTCTAACAATATCTCAGAATTCTTATAGTTATTACCGTGTGGTTCTTACAAATATAGCCGGTGTGAGCGCGTGGTAAAGAACAGTGTGCTCACCATCCTCCAAGTCTAAACTGACCCACAACCTCTGTCGCCACGCTAGCCTCCTCCCATCTAGACATTCCCCATTTCGTATTAAGTCAATAAACAATAGACAATAGGTGCAGGAGGAGGCCATTCGGCTCTTCGAGCCAGCACCGCCATTCAATGTGATCATGGCTGATCATTCTCAATCAGTACCCCGTTCCTGCCTTCTCCCCATACCCCCTGACTCCGCTATCCTTAAGAGCTCTATCTAGCTCTCTCTTGAATGCATTCAGAGAATTGGCCTCCACTGCCCTCTGAGGCAGAGAATTCCACAGATTCACAACTCTCTGACTAAAAAAGTTTTTCCTCATCTCTGTTCTAAATGGCCTACCCCTTATTCTTAAACTGTGGCCCCTGGTTCTGGACTCCCCCAACATTGGGAACATGTTTCCTGTGTCTAACGTGTCCAACCCCTTAATAATTTTATACGTTTCGATAAGTCACACCCACAAGCATGCAAAAAAGAAACTAGCCATAACACAATGACAGTAATTGAATTAAGCATAAATGGCTCCTACAAGCTCTAGGTTATCCCACTTTCTCACGCACTCTCCACACACTCTGGGCAATTTACAGAGGGCCATTTAACCTAACAACCAGCACATTATTGGGATGTGGGAGGAAACTGGAACATCTGGAGGAAACCCACGTGGTCACAGGGAGAACATGCAAACTCCACACAGACAGCAGCCGAGGTCAGGATCGAACCCGGGCCACTGGCGCTGTGAGGCAGCAGCTCTACCCACTGCGACGACAGAAATATCTGAAAGTAATTTGTCAGTGATTTGAAAAGCCATGGGCTGATCAGAGAGTGACCCAGGTGCTGAAGGTGCAGGATCTGGGATAGTCTCTCTGTTAGCCGGACTGCATGACTACCCGCTCGTCATGGACTATACCATGAGGTCCAGTAATGAGGGGAGAACACAGGGCAAGGGGGGGAGAGAGAGTGAAAGAGGTTCTACTTGACTCACATGCCACCATTGTTGGTTGGTTCTTTCAACAAGTTTGGCAAGTTTGGTCAACATGGAGTCACAAAGTGTGGAAACAGGCCCTTCGTCCCAACTTGCCCACACCAGCCAACATGCCCCATCTATACCAGTCCCACCTGCCTGCATTTGGCCCATATATCCCTCCACACCTGTCCTATCCATGTACCTGTCTAAATGAACGTTGGGATAGTCCCAGCCTCAACTACCTCCTCCGGCAGCTCGTTCCACACACCCACCACCCTTTGTGTAAAAAATTACCCCTCAGATTCCTAAGAAATCTTTTCCAATTCACCTTAAACCTATGTCCTCTGGTCCTCGATTCACCTACTCTGGGCAAGAGACTCTGTGCACTTACCCGATCTATTCCTCTCATGATTTTGTACACCTCTGTAAGATCACAATAACAAGCCCTTCATAAGGTTTGACATTCTCCGACAGTGTGATATTAGTTTGATATTGTCTTGTGTACCGAAGTACAGTGTGAAGTTTATGTGTGTCATCGTGACACGGGTAACCAACCCATACACAACTATAACGGATAATGCAAAGAAAAAAATACCAGAGTGTGGAATATACTGTAGAAATCCTGGTAGTTTTACAATTTCAATGGAGATCTAAAAGAGTGGAGCTCATAAGTGCGCAACTCATAGGAACAGAATTAGGCCATTTGGCCCATCAAATCTACTCTGCCATTCAATCATGGCTGATCTATCTCTCCCTCCTAACCCCATTCTCCTGCCTTCTCCCCATAACCCCTGACTCCCGTACTAATCAAGAATATATCTAACTCTGCCTTAAAAATATCCACTGACTTGGCCTCCACAGCCTTCTGTGGCAAAGAATTCCACAGATTCACCACCCTCTGTCTGAAGAAATTCCTCCTCATCTCCTTCCTAAAGGAACGTCCTTTAATTCTGAGGCTGTGACCTCTAGTCCTAGTCTCTCCCACTAGTGGAAACATCCTCTCCACATCCACTCTATCGAGGCCTTTCACTATTTGTTGGTGTAGCTGTTGTAGTGGAGGATGCTAGATTGTCTTCTGGGACCAGCTGCAAAGAGTGGCCACCCTTGCAGTGTGACCGTGCAAAGGGCACAGGTGGTTTCAGACTCCTCCTAACACCCTGTACATCCGTGTCCTTATGTAGAGCAGCAACGACTAAAGAAAGTTAGGATTAGGACTGAATGATATGACAACTGGCCGAGTTCCTCCCAGCCTCTCTTCCAGTTGGACGTAGCCCAGACCATCACACAAACCAACCTCCCATCCATTGACTGCATCTGCACTTCACGCTGCCTCGGCAAGGCCAGCAGCATAATCAAGGACCGGTCTCAACCCGGTCACTACCTCTTCTCCCCTCTCCCATCAGGCAAGCGGTGCAGACGTGTGAAAACATACACCTCCAGATTCAGGAAAGGTTGATTCCCAGCTGTTACAGGCAACTGAATCATCCTCTCGCCAGCTAGAGAGCGGTCCTGACCTCCCAACTACCTCTCTGGAGACCCTCTGGGAATCCTTAATCGGACTTTACACCACTAAATGTTATTCCCTTTATCCTCTACCTGTGGAGGGCTCGATTGTAATCATGTATTGTCTTTCCGCTGATTGGACATCACAAAGCAAAAAAGCTTTTCACTGTGCCTCGGTACACAGGCCAATAAACGAAACTAGTTCTTAATCCTGCCACAACCTTTGTAAGAGACTCGACCAAGTGAACCCGTCCGGCCCAAACCTCTCCTGCATTGGTGCAGCACCCTCTCCTCTCCTCTCCCTCTCCCCCACTCCCTCCTCCCCTCCTCCCCCCCTCCATCCTCCCCATCCCCCTCCACACTCCCCACTCCCCACTCCCCCTCCCCCTCCCTCCCTAGGAGATAGATTTAAACTTAAAAATGTGAATAACTTTAAAAATATAACACCGATTTCAATGAAACTTCTTCCATTAGCACCAAAGGGACGACGGTGAGTAAGGTGGGCCACAATTGTCGCGCTATCGTGTACCGTTTTGGCTGTAGTTCTGGAACAAACAAAGGAACAAACGAGAGTTTTAGTATATAGATTATACTCGTAAGGCCATAATGTGTGAAGTGTAACTGTGTGTTGTCTTCTTTGCCTGTAGACTTTGATGAGTGCAGTGTCTGGGGGGTTTGTGACCAGCTGTGTTGGAGCAAAGCTGCAAGTTATTCATGCTCCTGTGTGCATGGCTACATCTTGGAACACCACAAGCACTGCCGAGCAAACGTCTCATGTAAGTCCCAGCATTAGGGCCAGGGTAGTTCCTTTTGTTTAATTTAGAGGTTCAGTGTGGATACAGGCCCTTCTGCCCGCTGAGTCCACACCGACCAGCGATCGCCCATACACTGGTTCTGTCCTACAATACACAATAGGTGCAGGAGGAGGCCATTCGGCCCTTCGAGCCAGCACTACCATTCAATGTGATCATGGCTGATCATTCTCAATCAGTACCCCGTTCCTGTCTTCTCCCCGTACCCCCTGAGGGACAATTTACAGAAGCCAATTAACCTACAAACCTGCACGGCTTTGGGACGTGGGAGTTAACCAGAGCACCCGGAGGAAACCCACACGGTCACAGGGAGTGCGTGCAAACTCCACACAAACAGCACCTGTGGACAGGTTCAAACCCGGGTCTCTGGCGCTGTGAAGCAGCAACTCCACCGCTGCGCCACCGTGCTGGAACTTGGGTCTCCCAGCACAACCTCGCCACACCGTCTCGTGCTTACTAAACCCTCCCGTAGCTGTTGTGTAAGAAAATAACTGCAGATGCCGGTACAAATCGAAGGTATTTATTCACAAAATGCTGGAGTAACTCAGCAGGTCAGGCAGCATCTCAGGAGAGAAGGAATGGGTGACGTTTCGGGTCGAGACCCTATTTTGTGACTAAATACCTGTTGATCAGAAGCTGTTGATTAGATCTACCGAAGGACAGTCTGAAGGAGAGTCCCGACTCGAAAAACATCATCGATCCGCTTTCTCCACAGATGCTGCCTGAGCCGCTGAGTTACTCCAGCACTTTGTATCTTGCTACCCAGTGGCATTCTCCACTTCCATTTTAAAGGCAGTCCGGAAGCTTCAGCTTTTAGAAGCTAGTCTGTAAATATATTCAGGGAATATATTCAGGGAATATATACACAGCTTCCAAAGACAAACCTTCCAAAAATAATGTTTTGTTTAGTTTTGTTTAGTTTAGAGATACAGCGCGGAAACAGGCCCTTCGGCCCACCGAGTCCGCTGCGCCCAGCGATCCCCGCACGTTAACACTATCCTACACACTAGGGACAATTTACATTTGTACCAAGCCATTCAACCTACAATCTGTTCGTCTTTGGAGTGTGGGAGGAATCCGAAGATCTCGGAGAAAACCCACGCGGTCACGGGGAGAACGTACAAGCTCCGTACAGACGGCACCCGTAGTCGGGATCGAACCCGAGTCTCTGGCGCTGCAAGCGCTGTAAGGCAGCAACTCTACCGCTGCGCCACTGTCAACTATTGCAACATTCAGACAGCCGCAAATGGTTACTGTAATTGACCGTGGGAGTATGAGCAGGGAAGTCGGGACGGTATTTTCCAGTTGGTGAGGGCGCACTTGGAGTACTGTGTTCGGGCTTTTGCTGTGTGAAAGATGCCACTCAGCTGGCGAGAGTGCAGGGAAGATTTACGGGGATGTTGGCAGGACTCGAGAGGGAGAGGTTGAGCAGTTTTGGACCGTATTCCTTGGTGTGCAGGAGGCTGAGCAGTGATCTCACTGTCAAACACTCGGTAAAAAACTCCACGTCGATAACAACACCTTTTTCAAGCCCTTCAATACATGTAGCATTTTTTGGCTGTAAAAAAATTAGTGGTGATGATGAATAAACGGAAAAGAGTCCTGAAATATAAATTCCTTACAAACACAGCCTGTTGACATTTTGCTTAGTTTCCAATGAATCAAAATAGTATTCATTTCTAGGGCAGCATCATTTTTGTATGTATTTCACACTGAATTATACTACCTTATGTGCTACTAAGTAGCTTCTTAAAAAGTGACATATATTAATTGAGGCAGTGATTCCACTAGTGGGAGAGTCTAGGGCCAGAGGGCACAGCCTCAGAATAAAAGGATGTACCTTTAGAATGGAGATGAGGAGGAATTTCTTTAGCCAGAGGGTGGTGAATCTGTGGAATTCATTGTCACAGAGGGCTGTGGAGGCCAAGTGATTGGGTATTTTTTAAAGTGGATTTTTGATTAGTACGGGTGTCAGGGGTTGTGGGGAGAAGGCAGAAGAATGAGGTTGAGAGGGAGAGATAGATCGGCCATGATTGAATGGTGGAGTAGACTCGATGGGGCGAGTGGCCTAATTCTGCTCCTGTGACTTATGACCTTATTACAGCACAGAGAAACATAGAAACATAGAAAATAGGTGCAGGCGGAGGCCATTCGGCCCTTCGAGTCAGCACCGCCATTCATTGTGATCATGGGCTGATCAATCACAATCAGTAACCCGTGCCCAACTTCTCCCCATATCCCTTGGTTCCACTAGCCCCCCGAGCTCTATCCAACTCTCTCCTAAATTAAATTGAGCACGTGTATGTTTGTGAACTGGCCCGACGCTGGCGTGTCTCTGACGGAGGTCAGCGGGAGGGCACTGACCTTCGCTCTTGCCTTTGCAGCTGGAATTCCATCCATCATCTTCTCGAACGGCCGTGATCTGCTGATCGGGAGCATCCACGGTGGGGACACGCGGATCCTCGTGCAGTCTCGCTACCGCGGCATCGCTGTCGGCCTGGACTTCCACTACAATCTGGGCAAGATCTTTTGGACAGATACCATTCAAAATAAGGTGACCTTGCATTTGGAAAAAAATAAGGTTAGCCTTAATTGACAAACCAGATCTATTTTTTAAAATATGGTCTCACAAGAACACAAGAAAATAGGAGCAGGAGTAGGCCAACCGGCCCCTCGAGCCCGCTCCGCCATTCAATACGATCATGGCTGATCCTACCCCAACCCCTTTCCCACTATCGCCCTTCTTCCCACCCAAAAGAACCGTGTGATCTCCTGGGAGAGGCGAAAAACCGGATAAAAACCCAGGCCAATTTGGGAAAAAAATCCGGGAAATTCCTCTCCGACCCCAAGCTAGGCGATCGAAACTTGTCCAGGAGATTACTCAGGTCTTACTATACTAACCATAGCTCATGTCCACTTCCCTGCCCGCTCCCCGTAACCCCTAATTCCCTTGTCTATTAAAAAACAATCTATTTATTGAGTTTTAAAAAAAGTAAATGGGTTTGTCACAAAACTAAAATTTAAAACTAAAGTTAAAACTTGAGTTTAGGGTTGGATGTACAACTATACTCATTAACTCCCGGATCTATCCCCATAATCTTTATATTTCTAATTCTCTTTTTTCTTTGCTTTCTCTCTATTAGCTTATAGTCTTTTTTTTCAGTCTCTTTTCATCTTTATTTTTTCCTTAAAAATTTAAAAATTGAAGCTATGTAAGAATTCTATAACCAGTTTGTCGTTTATTATTATTTGCACATATGCTTTAAATTTTTTTATTTTTTTTAAATAAATAAATAAGTTGTGCAACATTGCCGAAGCAGGGCACTGGTTCAGTGACCCGGGGCAGATGAATAGCTGTTGAAAGCCCATGTACCTCGTGTGTATTGTGTTTCTATGTCTTGACTTCCCTGAGGCACGCTACTGTTGAGAACCCCGCACCTAGACTGGTGACACGTACATTATGAAATCCTCCAGTGCTAAAAATAAACTGACTTGGACCCTGTTCAAGTTCTTGTAACGAAGCACCAAGAACAGAATCAAACTTAGGTTATGCCAACCGACCCATGCCAAGCTTTCAATCATCTCCTCACCAAGAAGGCAACTAATTCCACTCCCACCCCAACCCCTCCATGGCTTACATAACTTCTAACAAGAGGGCGCCGATATCAATCCCTTGCCCAAAAATGCTCTCACGTGCTTACATGCAAAATGCTTATACATCGGTGAGACCAAACGTAGACTGGGCAATCGTTTCGCTGAACGCCTACGCTCAGTCTGCCTGGACCTACCTGATCTCCCGGTTGCCAAACACTTTAATTCCCCTTCCCATTCCCACACTGACCTTCCTGTCCTGGGTCTCCTCCATTGTCAGAGTGAGGCCAAATGCAAATTGGAGGAACAGCACCTCATATTTCGCTTGGGCAGCTTACAGCCCAGGGGTATGAACATTGATTTCTCTAACTCCAAGTAACCCTTGCATCCCCCCTCTCTCTGTCCCTCCCCCACCCAAGTCGTACCAGCTTCAAAGTCGTCTTGTTGAGTCTCATTGTCTGTTACTCATTTTCACCTAGCCTGTTTCCTTTATCATCGTTACTTTTTTGAATATCTTTCATCCATTTGTTCTATATTACTCTTCATCACCGTCTATATCTCTTGTTTCCCTTTCCCCTGACTCTCAGTCTGAAGAAGGGTCTCGACCCGAAACATCACCCATTCCTTCTCTCCAGAGATGCTGCCTGTCCCGTTGAGTTACTCCAGCATTTTGTGTCTATCTTCAGTTTAAACCAGCATCTGCAGTTCCTTCCCACACATGCTCTTCGCAGAGGTGGCCCCATGAATGGTGGGATTTATTTAAGGACCACCGGGAGATGTGGCCAGGGAGTTGCTGGAGTAAGATCTCACCAAAGGCCCTTCCTTTAGTTCTCACTGGTTTAGAGATACAATGTGGAAACAGGCCCTTCAGCCCACCGAGTCTGTGCTGACCAGCGATCCCCGATACCGCAATTCTACCCTACACGCTAGAGACAATTTACACAAGCCAATTAACCTGTAAACCTGCACGTCTTTGGAGTGTGGGAGGAAACCGGAGCACCCGGAGACAACCCAGGTGGTGACAGCGATAATGTCCAAACTCCGTACAGACAGCACCCGTAGTCAGAATCAAAGCCGGGCCTTTGTAAGGCGCTGTAAGGCGCTGCACGGCTCTATTGCTTTGCTGTCCTTGTGGGACACTATGTGTGGTGAGCAAAAGTGCAATGTGACCAGCTGATGACATGGATATGCAGGGACTGGAGTGATGGGGATCACGCGCAGGCAGATAAGATCAGTTCAACTTGGCGTCACGACTAGGGTCAGGTCATAAGCGATAGGAGCAGAATTAGGCCGTTCGGCCCATCAAGTCTACTCCGCCATTCAATCATGGCTGATCTATCTCTCCCTCCTAACCCCATTCTCCTGCCTTCTCCCCATAACCCCAGGCACCCGTATTAACATAGAAACATAGAAAATAGGTGCAGGAGGAGGCCATTTGGCCCTTCGAGCCATCACTGCCATTCATCGTGATCGTGGCTGATCACCCACAATCAGTAACCCGTGCCTGCCTTCTCCCCATATCCCTTGACTCCGCCAGTCCCTAGAGCTCTATCTAACATTCAAGAATCTACCTGCCTTAAAAATATCCATTGACTTGACCTCCACAGTCTTCTGTGGCAAAGAATTCCACAGATTCACCAGCCTCTGACTAAAGGGTCTGTTCCTGTGCTGTGCGGTTCCACGCTCTATGAGTGGGTGGTGGTGGGGAGGTTGGTCAGTGAGGGAGAAGGACAGGGTGATGAGGGACCTGGCTGGTGGGTGGAACAGACAAGGTCTGGTGAGGAAATAATGAGTGGATAGTTTCTGGTGCCTGGAGACCAACAGTTGGTCTTCTAGAGGAAGCTCCCTTCTCAGCTTCCTCTAGAGAAGGGAGACCTTCTCTCCCAGGTCTCCATAGATAGGCACAAAAAGCTGATTGGTGATGATTCGGGTCGAGACCCTTCTTCAAACCAGAAGAAGGGTCTCGACCCGAAACGTCACCCATTCCTTCTCTCCAGAGATGCTGTATGTTGAAAGACTGGAGCGACTAGGCTTGTATACACTGGAATTTAGAAGGATGAGAGGAGATCTTATCGAAACGTATAAGATTATTAAGGGGTTGGACACGTTAGAGGCAGGAAACATGTTCCCAATGTTGGGGCAGTCCAGAACAAGGGGCACAGTTTAAGAATAAGGGGTAGGCCATTTAGAACTGAGATGAGGAATAACTTTTTCAGTCAGAGAGTTGTGAATCTGTGGAATTCTCTGCCTCAGAAGGCAGTGGAGGCCAATTCTCTGAATGCATTCAAGAGAGAGCTAGATAGAGCTCTTAAGGATAGCGGAGTCAGGGGGTATGGGGAGAAGGCAGGAATGGGGTACTGATTGAGAATGATCAGCCATGATCACATTGAATGGCGGTGCTGGCACGAAGGGCCGAATGGCCTCCTCCTGCACCTATTGTCTATTGTCTATTGTATGACCCGCTGGGTTACTCCAGCTTTTTTGTGTCTATCTTCGGTTTAAACCAGCATCTGCACTTCCTTCCTACACACCCCAGGTCTCCATGCTTGGCCAGGCCTTGTGGTGCAAGAAGGCAATGGGTAGGAGGTTGTTGGGTGGTCGGTTTGGATTTTTAATCCATGTCCCTCCATTACCATGTACATGTCCAAAAGCCCCTTAACAGCTGCAGCAGCAACGACTAAATCCCTGCCCACCTTCCACTTCAATCCAGAACTTACATGCAATCCCTCACGGATCGCCCATCCATTTTTAGGAGCTGAAACAACTCAAAGCTCCAAGATTTGTCAACATAAATTCGCATAATAGAGATTTTATATATATATATTTTGTCTTGATCCATGCAAATGACATAAAAAGCTGGAGTTACTCAGCGAGTCAGGCAGCATCTCTGGAGAGAAGGAATAGGTGACGTTTTGAGTTGAGACTCTTCTTCGGACTACCTGAAGAAGGGTCTCGCCCCGCAAAGTCATCTATCCATGTTCTCCAGGGATGCTGCCTGACCTCCTGAGTTTGGACTTTACACTTTAGAGATACCGCGCAGAAACAGGCCCTTCAAACCACCGAGTCCGCGCCGACCAGCGATCCTACACATACTAGCCTACACTAACCTACACACACTAGGGACAATTTTACATCTTACTTACAAATCAACCTACAAACTTGCACGTCTTTGGAATATGCGAGGAAACCGGAGTGCCCGGAGAAAACCCACATGGTCATACAAACTCCATTCAGACAGCACCCGTTGTCAGGATCGAACTCGGGTCTCCGGTGCTGTGAGGCAGCAACTCTACTGATGCGCCGCCCCCTTCCTCTGTGTCTTTTGTTGGGTAACCAAAGTGGTTCTGATTGTCTGCTGAACCGTTTTACTGACCCGTGTTCTGCCAGGTTTTCTCTGTGGATCTCGACGGCACTGGAGTGCGGGAAATCTTGAACGTGTCCATTGACACTCCGGAAAACCTCGCTGTGGACTGGGTGAACAATAAACTGTACGTGGTGGAGACCAGCATCAACCGCATTGAGCTCACCGATCTGGATGGGGGGAACCGGATCACCTTGATTGGAGAAAACCTGGGCAGGCCACGAGGCATTGCTCTCGACCCCACTGTCGGGTAAGAAACTCACCCATTGCCTTTAGTTCAATCTGGAGATACAGCATGGAAGCAGGCCCACCGAGTCCACACCGACCGGCGATCACCCATTCACACTTGTTCTATCCCCCACACACACTGGGGACATTTTACAGAAGCCAAATAAGCTACAAACCCGCACGCCTTTGGAGTGTGGGAGGAAGCCGGAGCACCCGGAGGAAACCCACCGCAGGTCACGGGGAGAACGTGCAAACACCGTACAGACAGCGCCCGTAGTCAGGATCGAACCGGGGTCTCTGGCGCTGTGAGGCAGCAACTCTATCGCTGCACCACCTATATATTTCGTTATTAAGAGCAAAACCCAGTAGGCCCCACGGGAGGTAATGATGCTGCAACCTTCTGTTACACTGCTGAGGTGTTTTTGATCACAAGCCCCCTGAAGCAAATTGGTACTTGTTGACCCCTGATGGTCTCAGCACATCATCATCCTAATGTCAAGCAAATGTGGTACGATTCAGACTGGAGTCGAAATGCGAATCACCTTTTGGTTCCAGCAAAGATCGGAAGGAGTAGGGACCAGAAACATATCCAGTTGTCGATCTCAATGTAGAAAGTGGCCAAAGATGGACACAAAAAGCTGGAGTAACTCAGCAGGGCAGGCAGCATCTCTGGAGAGAAGGAATGGGTGACGTTTCGGGTCAAGACCCTTCCTCAGACTGAGAGTCAGGGGCGAGGGAAAGGAGAGATATGGACGGTGATGTATAGAACAAATCAATGAAAGATACTCTAAAAAGGTAGGATGATGAAGGAAACAGGCCATAGTTTGCTGTGGCCCAGGTGAAAATGAGTTATAGACAATGAGACTCAACAAGACGACTTTGAAGCTCGTACAACTTGGGTGGGGGAGGGATGAAGAGAGAGGGGTTACTTAAAGTTACAGAATTCAATATTCATACCCCTGGGGTGTAAGCTGCCCAAGCGAAATATGAGGTGCTGTTCCTCCGATTTGCATTTGACCTCACTCTGACAATGGAGGAGGCCCAGGACAGAAAGGTCAAGGTGCGAATGGGGAGGGGAATTAAAGTGTTTGGCAACTGGGAGATCAGGTAGATCCAGGCGGACTGAGCGATGGTGTTCAGCGAAACGATCGCTGATGTTTAGGAGTCTGCACCTTTAGCAACAGATAGATGAGGTTGGAGAAAGTGCAAGTGAACCTCTGCCTCACCTGAAAGGACTGTCTTTTGTGGACAGAGTTGAGGGAGGAGGTGTAGCATACGTCTTGCTCTTTAGTTGCTCCTAATATTGTAGCTATTGTCATGAGAACCTGTGACGAAGGTTCCCCCCGCCCCCTGTGTCCCACCTGGCCTTGCACCTATTTCTCCCCTCTCCATCCCCCTCCTACATCCCTACCTCTGGCCTCACAATCCTTCTGTCTCACACCTATTTTATTATCTCTGGTCTTTGTCCCAGCCATCTGCCCATCACCTGTGTCCACCTATGACAGGCCAGGCTTAGTCCTGCCCCTCCCATCTTTCTTCCCCATTCCCCTAGAATCAGTCTGAAGAAGGGTCCTGACCTGAAACGTCACCTATCCATGTTCTCCAGAGATGCTGCTCGACCCGCTGAGTTACTCCAGCGCTCTGTGAAACGTCACCTATCCATGTTCTCCAGAGATGCTGCCTGACCCGCTGAGTTACTCCAGCACTCTGTGTCCTTTCGTGCGGAAGTTTTTGAGTTTGAACTCCAAACAAATCTGCCACATAGTCTGCTGTGACTGAATGAAACAGCAAGTAACCAATCCGATCCCATTAATCTTCTGCGCTGGAGGAGTTCGGTTAGAATAAGTCCCTAAAGTGAGAATGATGAAGTGGTGCAGCGGGTGGAGCTGCTGAAACGCAGCGCAGGGTCCCGGGTTCGATCCTGACCTCGGATACTGGATGTGTGGAGTTTGTACGTTCTCCCCTTGACCTGTGTGGATTTTCTCCGAGGTCTTCGGTTTCCTCACACACTGCATAGACGTACAGGTTTGTAGGTTAATTGTCTGTGGGTTTGAATACTTGGTATAAGTGTAAACTGTCCCTGGTGTGTGTAGGCTTGTGTTAATGTGCGGGGATCGCTGTTCGGCGCGGACCCAGTGGGCTGAAGGGCCTGTTTCCACGCTGTATCTCTACACTGAACTAAACTGATGGCATCTTTGCTACAGCATGCTTGGAGCCCTGACCAAAAATGAATGCGTGTCATATATCTCTTCCTCCAGAGAAAGGAACTTCCTCTTCACATTCACAGTGTCTAGACTACTCAGGGGTTTGCAAGTCCCCACTAGCTCCCCTGATCAGCTCAAATGCAAGCCAGGGACTTCTTTACTGTGTATCCTTAGACATGCCACATCATCCTCATGGCCACAGTTTAAGAATAAGGGGTAGGCCATTTAGAACTGAGATGAGGAAAAACTTTTTCAGTCAGAGAGTTGTGAATCTGTGGAATTCTCCGCCTCAGAAGGCAGTGGAGGCCAATTCTCTGAATGCATTCAAGAGAGAGCTGGATAGAGCTCTTAAGGATAGCGGAGTCAGGGGGTATGGGGAGAAGGCAGGAACGGGGTACTGATTGAGATTGATCAGCTATGATCACATTGAATAGCGGTGCTGGCTCGAAGGGCCGAATGGCCTCTTCCTGCACCTATTGTCTATTGTCTATAATGAATAGGGAAGATTTAGTTTAGTTTGGTTTAGTTTAGTTTAGTTTGGAGTCCATTGTGTCTATCTTGTGTCCATCTTTTTTTACTTTAGTTTAGAGATACAGCACGGAAACAGGCCCTTCGACCCACTGACCACGCCGTCCAGCGATCCCCGCACACTCATACTATCCTACATGCACTATGAACAATTTACAATGATACCAAGCCAATTAGCCTACAAACCTGCACGTCTTTGGAATAGGTGGAGAAATCGGAGCACCCGGAGAAGACCCATGCAGGTCACGGGGAGAACGTACAAACTCCGTACAGACAGGACCCGTGGTCAGGATTGAACCCGGGCCTCTGGCGCTGTGAGACAGATACTCTACCGCTGAACCAGGGCAGAGTTCCAATTTTTTTTTTTTGCGCCTGATGATTTTTCCTTCGAACTGATTGATCAAACTCTACCTTTTCTGCCCAGCTATTTATTCTTCTCTGACTGGAACGATGCCTCTGGTGCCCCGAAGATGGAGCGGGCTTTCATGGACGGGAGCCACCGTTTTGAGGTGGTCAAGTCCAAGCTGGGATGGCCGGCTGGGATAAGCTTGGACCTGATTACCAAACGCCTCTACTGGGTCGACAGTCGATACGACTACATCGAAACTGTGACATACGATGGACTGGACAGGTAAATACCCACCGAATGGAATGATTTTGAAGAAAATCGTCTGGTTAGAAGGATATTGAATTGTTTCTCTCGAGGCTCCACTCGGATATGGTCATTTATTGGGGGAATGTTTAGGTTTAGGTCTATTATTGTGTACCGAGGTACAGTGAAAAACTTTGTTCTGCATGCTATTCAATCAGAGCAAGTATCCCATCCATAGTTCCAATCAGACCAAACCCAATTACAATAGGTGGCACGAAGGGGAAGATATGAAAGTGATTTTGTACACGATGAGATGGCAATAGTTTAGTTTACTTTAAAGATACAGCACGTTAACAGGCCCTTCGGCCTACCGAGTCTGCAGCGACCAGCGATCCCTGCACATTGACACTACCCTATACACACTAGGGACAATTTTACATTGATACCAAGCCAATTAATCTACAAACCGGTACGTCTTTGGAGTGTGGGAGGAAACCGAAGATCTCAGAGAAAACCCACGCGGTCACGGGGAGAACGTACAAACTCCGTACAGTACAGCGCCCATAGTCGGGATCGAACCCAGATCTCCGGTGCTGCAAGCGCTGCAAGGCAATGACTCTACCGCTAAGCCACCATGCCTGTCTCATGCATGAGGGAATATGACATGATTGATGTAAGTTGGAGGCTATTGTGTTCTAGACCTGCACATACCACAGTTTTATGTTTCCTACCGCTGGAACTGGTCAAATTAATCTCTGCTACCACACAGTTGCCTTTTCACACAATTCAAGCAACAATTTGTTTCAAAGCAGTTTGCGGTTCTTCAAAAGAAAGCAGCATGTTGGCAGTTTTGTGATGCGGAGAGGAAGGGGGAGTTTATGTTAATGCTATTTGTAAATGAACAGGGAAGGCAGGGAGGTGTGATGTGGGAAAGAGGGTAAGGGATTAGGTTCCTGACCCTGAGCCTTAGAAATGGACAATCCAGTGGTAGCCAACACATCTCTTCCAACAAGTGCAGAACATTCAGGTGGCCCAATCCTGTCCAATAAGCAGAAACCAGTCTGAAGAAGGGTCTCGACCCAAAACGTCACCCACTCTTTCTCCCCAGAGATGCTGCCTGTCCCGCTGAGTTACTCCAGCATTTTGTGTCTATCTTCGATTTAAACCAGCATCCGCAGTTTGCACTGACACAAGTAGAAACATGTATTGAAAACTTATTCAGAACCGTCCTGACCTCCCATCCACCTCATTGGAGACTCGGACTATCTTTAATTAGACTTTACTGGTCTTTATCTTGCATTAAATGTTATTCCCTGTATCCCCTATCTTTACAC
Organism: Rhinoraja longicauda; assembly: GCF_053455715.1. Classification (NCBI taxonomy): domain Eukaryota; kingdom Metazoa; phylum Chordata; class Chondrichthyes; order Rajiformes; family Arhynchobatidae; genus Rhinoraja; species Rhinoraja longicauda. The sequence goes on along the minus strand of NC_135960.1, from coordinate 69,568,034 downwards.
TGTGGATGGCTTGATTGTTGTCATGCATAGTGTCTCCGCTGACTGGATAGCACGCAACACAAAAGCTTTGCACTGTACCTCCAGATGCGTGACAATAAACAAGGAACTGCAGATGCTGGCTTACACAAAAGGACACAGAGTGCTGGAGTAACTCAGCAGGTCAGGCAGCATCTCTGGAGAACATGGATAGGTGACGTTTCACAGAGTGCTGGAGTAACTCAGCGGGTCAGGCAGCATCTCTGGAGAACATGGATAGGTGACGTTTCACAGAGTGCTGGAGTAACTCAGCGGGTCAGGCAGCATCCCTGGAGAACATGGATAGGTGACGTTTCACAGAGTGCTGGAGTAACTCAGCGGGTCAGGCAGCATCTCTGGAGAACATGGATAGGTGACGTTTCACAGAGTGCTGGAGTAACTCAGCGGGTCGGGCAGCACCTCTGGAGAACATGGATAGGTGACGTTTCACAGAGTGCTGGAGTAACTCAGCGGGTCGGGCAGCATCTCTGGAGAACATGGATAGGTGACGTTTCACAGAGTGCTGGAGTAACTCAGCGGGTCAGGCAGCATCTCTGGAGAACATGGATAGGTGACGTTTCACAGAGTGCTGGAGTAACTCAGCGGGTCAGGCAGCATCTCTGGAGAACATGGATAGGTGACGTTTCACAGAGTGCTGGAGTAACTCAGTGGGTCAGGCGGCATCTCTGGAGAACTTGTTCTTCACAGTTGCCGCCTGATCCGCTGAGTTCCTCCACCACTTGTTGTCCTTCTTTGCAATTACTTACTGCCGCGTGCAGACCCATCCGGTCTCCATATCCAGAATTTTTCCATGCTTGAGTTCATAATTTCTTTGCTTCTATGCAGGAAAACTGTACTGAGTGGAGGTTGGTCAGTTCCTCACCCTTATGGAATAACGAATTTTGAAGATAAATTGTTTTATACTGACTGGACGAAGATGGCTGTGATAAGGGTCAATAAGTCTGCAGACAACAACCCACAAGTGATCTATCAGTCTTCACTGAAGCCCTACGGGGTGACGGTGTATCACACATTCAGGCAGCCCATTGGTAAGTTCACATTGTTATCGCATTGCTTTGCAAAGCTGTTCTTTCCAAATCAAAATGATTGCCGATCCAATGGATTTAATAAAAGCAAAACTACTCAATTGTTATCCCTTCTTTGTTAATATATCAATATCGTCACATATGTAAACGTAGAAACATAGAAGCATAGAAAACAGGTGCAGGAGGAGACCATTTGGCCCTTCGAGCCAGCACCGCCATTCATTGTGATCATGGCTGATCGTCCACAATCAGTAACCCGTGCCTGCCTTCCCCCCACATCCCTTGATTCTGCTAGCCCCTAGAGCTCTATCTAACTCAGCTCTATCAACGGGACTTTTCCACTCTTTCTTCAACCATCACTCTTTTCATATTTTTAACCATTTTTCATTGAGTTTAGTTGAGTTTAGAGATACAGCGCGGAAACAAGCCCTTCGGCCCACCGAGTCCGCGCCGACCAGCGATCCCCGCGCATTAACACTATCCTACACACGCCAGGGACAATTTTTACAATTATACCGAGCCAATTAACCCACAAACCTGTCCGTCTTTAGAAAGTTGGAGGAAACCAGAAATCCTGGGGAAAACCCACCCAGGTCACAAGGCGAACGTACAAACTCTGCACAGTCAGGATCAAACTTGGGTCTCTGGCGCTGTGAGGCAGCAACTCAACTGCTACGCCCCCATGCTACTAGTGTACACTCATATTGCCCACTATCACTCAGTTAAACTGGACAGACTTTCCACCCTTTTTTAACCATCACTCCTTTCATATCCTGAGCCACTTTTTAAAATTTTTGGTATCACAAAATGCTGGAGTAACTCAGCAGGTCAGGCAGAGGTCTAGGAGAGAAGGAATGGGCGAAGGTTTCGGGTCGACGTTTTGTTTTTGAATCAGTCTGATGCTCCCTGACGGAGTCAATAGAATGCAGTTGAGAGGGAAAAATAGATCAGCCATGATTGAATGGCAGAGTAGACTTAGATTTTAGATTTTAGATTTAGAGATACAGCGCAGAAACAGGCCCTTCGGCCCACCGGGTCCGCGCCGCCCAGCGATCCCCGCACATTAACACTATCCTACACACATTAGGGACAATTTTTACATTTGCCCAGCCAATTAACCTACGTACCTGTACGTCTTTGGAGTGTGGGAGGAAACCGAAAATCTCGGAGAAAACCCACGCAGGTCACGGGGAGAACGTACAAACTCCGTACAGACGGCGCCCGTAGTCAGGATCGAACCTGAGTCTCTGGCGCTGCATTCGCTGTAAGGCAGCAACTCTACCGCTGCGCCACCGTGCCACCCTCTGACTTATGATGGGCCAAATGGCCTGATTCCGCTCCTCTGACTTATGAACATGAACTCATGAGTCCGACCTGAAACGTCATCTGTCCATTCCCTCCACAGATGCTGCCTGACCCGCTGAGTTACTCCGCCACTTTGTGTTTTGCTCAAGGTTCCTTGTGCCATTGCACATTTCATGTGTTTGCATGCACCAATTAGGACATAGAAATTGTAGAAAGATGGAAATAATTAGCAGCAAAAGAAAACAAAGTGGTGGAATAACTCAGCAGGTTAATTGGCAGGTCAGACAACATCTGTGGAGAGCGAAGCAAGGGTAACGTTTCAGGTCCATCAGACCACCATTCCTTGATCCGAACGTTACTGAACCAGAAACAGAGAGTGAGCTTGTTCAGTTTAAAGTTTAGAGACGCAGCACAGAAACAGTTCCTTCGGTCCACCCAAGTCCCCATCGGCCATCGATCACCCATTCACACTGGTTCTATGTTATCCCACATTCTCATCCTCTCCCTTCACACCGGGGGCAATTTGCCGACAAACTTGCACACCTTTGGGATGTGGGAGGAAACCGGAGCACCCGGAGGAAACCAACGCGGTCACAGGGAGAACGTGCAAACTCCACACAGACAGCACCCGAAGGTCAGGATTGAAATCGGGTCCCATTGAAACGTTTGTAAGGCAGGGAGAGGAGGAGGGAAAAAAGGCAATAGAGAAGATTGCCGACAGGATGGAACACAGGAGAGATTAGAAAGCATAAGAGATGAGGATCAACACAAAAGATGAATGTTCAAGTAAACACCCAAAGGATGAATTCAGTGGAGACGTAAACTGGAATCATTTTCAATAGCTGCTCGCTGGAAAACAAAACAATGAGCTTATACAAAGTTAAGACATTAATAAAAACAACAATGAGCAGCTTAATATTAGTAGGAGGTTAAATATATAATAAAAATAATAAAAATAGGCACAAAATGCTGGAGTAACAGCTGGGCAGGCAGCATCTCTGGAGGAAAGATATAAGAAAATAACTGCAGATGCTGGTACAAATCGGAGGAAAGGAATATGTGGATTTGTGGAATTCTCTGCCACAGAGGGCAGTGGAGGCCAATTCACTGGATGAATTTAAAAGAGAGTTAGATGGAGCTCTAGGGGCTAGTGGAATCAAGGAACATGGGGAAAAGGCAGGCACGGGTTACTGATTGTGGATGATCAGCCATGATCACAATGAATGGCAGTGCTGGCTCGAAGGGCCAAATGGTCTCCTCCTGCACCGATTTTCTATGTTTCTATGTTGAAATGAATGACAGTGGGCACTATGAGTGTGCACATCTCTGGAAATGTGCACCAGGTTCAATAATGAATCCGTTTTGTACGTATCGATTGCAGTGAAGAATCCATGCAGCAATAACAATGGCGGGTGTGAGCACATTTGTATCCTCAGCCATGGGATGGATAATATGGGCCTGGGCTACCGCTGCAGATGCAGGCTGGGGTTCGATCTCTACCACGACCAGAAACACTGCTACCGTAAGTCACTGACCTCAAGGTGTCCTCAATTTCATAATTATCTAATGTGAAATAGCTCTGTTAAGATAAATCTACGGCCGCCTTTAATTGTTAGTCCATGAGTACCTTCATTAACTTTCCAGTGTCTAGATAGAGTGGATGTGGAGTGAATGTTTCCAGAGTCTAGGACTAGAGGGCATAACCTCAGAATAAAAGGACGTACCTTTAGAAAGGGGATGAGGAAGAACACTCTGCTCTACCTATTGTACTTGAGTTTGAACTGATTGTATTTATATATAATAAATCTGATCAGATGGATAGCGTGCCAAACAAAGCTTTCCACTGTACCTCCGTACATGTGACAATAATAAACCTAACCTAGCTCGGTGTGGATGTAGCCATTTATTGAGTGATTTATAATAAACTTGTTCCTTAACTCAAGGTCTCTCTCTGCATTTTTGCTGTTGTGGTGGCATTTCTCCTGGAGACAGAGCTGTCAAGCATGGAAACAGGCCCTTCAGCCCACTTAGTCCATGCTAACCAAGTTGGTGTGCAGAGCTAGTCACATTTGCCCGTGTTTGTTCTTTAATTCAGTGCCCCCCTCTTCAATCTTCTCTTCCTTTCCTTTCATTGCCATTTAAGCTCACCGTTGTTCTCATCTAACGACGTCTCTCCTCTTTTCTCAACTTGCTCTTCAATCCCCACCATTTTCTCCGTGCCATCCATTTCCCTGTTCTCTCTCCCCTCTTCTGCCCCTTATTCAATCGCCTCCGTTTTCCCGCATTGGTCTACTTAGCCCTGTGCATTCACAGCCCATTTTGATCTGGCGACAGAGTCGAGAGTGTTTTACTGCCATACGTGTCCAGAAACGGAACAATGGGATTCTGACTAATACACAAAGTTCTGGAGGAACTCAACTGGGTCAGGCAGCATCTGTGGAGTCAAAGAGTCACAGAGTCATCGAGCGATGCAGTGTGGAAACAGGCCCTTCGGCCCAACTTACCCACATCGGCCAACTTGTCCCGCCTGCCTGCTTTTGGCCCATATCCCTCCAAACCTGTGCTATCCATGTACCTGTCTAACTGTTTCTTAAACGTTGGGATAGTCCCTGCCTCAACTACCTCCTCTGACAGCTCGTTCCATACACCCACCACCCTTTGTGTGAAAAAGTTACCACTCAGATTCCTATTAAATCTCTTCCCCTTCACCTTAAACCTATGTCCTCTGGACCTCGATTCCCCCACTCTGGGCAAGAGACTCTGTGCATCCACCCGATCTAGTCCTCTCATGATTCTATACACCTCTATAAGATCACCCCTCGTGGTTGAGACGGTGTTTCGACCTGCCATCTGCCCATTCCCCCCACAGATGCAGCCTGAGCGTTGAGGTCTTCCAACACTGTTGGTTGCTGGAGATTGCGGTGTGTGCAGTTTGTTGTTGAATGCTGTCTGCTCTCTCCCCTGCAGCGGTGACCCAGTTCCTGCTGTTCTCGTCACAGCTGTCGGTCCGAGGAATCCCCTTCAACATCTCCACCCAGGAAGATATCATCCTCCCCGTGACAGGGAGCCCCTCGTACTTTGTGGGAATCGACTTTGAAGCGGTGGAGAGGACTATTTTTTTTTCTGACACCAGGAATGATCTGATTTGCAAGCAGAAAATTGATGGGACAGGTAACGACCAGATCAAAGAACACCATGAATTTTTACTCACCCATTCTATTTCTTCAAGAGAATGAAAGTTCTACCTCTTACACAAAATACAGTAGAGAGTCGTAGTACAGCACGGAAACAGGACATTGTCCACGCTGAGTCATAGATCTGCACAGCACAGTAACAGGCCCTTCAGTCCATCATCTCCATGCTGAGTCATAGTACAGCACAGCACAGTAACAGGCCCTTCAGTCCATCATCTCCATGCTGAGTCATAGTACAGCACAGCACAGTAACAGGCCCTTCAGTCCATCATCTCCATGCTGAGTCATAGTACAGCACAGTAACAGGCCCTTCAGCCCATCATCTCCATGCTGAGTCATAGTACAGCACAGAAACAGGCCCTTCAGCCGACCCCGTCCACGCTGAGTCATAGATCTGCACAGCACAGTAACAGGCCCTTCAGCCCACCATTTCCATGCCAACCAAGTTGGCACACTGGGCTAGTCCCATTTGCCTGCATTTAGCCCTCTAAACCCTTCCTCTCCATTTCTCTGTCCAAATATCTTTGTGCAGATCATTTAACATTTCAGATTTTTTAACATATAACAAGGTAGCCTCCATATAAATGTGACATCAACTCTATATAAATGCTACTTGCTTCAAAATCACACACATTTCATGCATTAAAAAGCACACAGTGGGTCTGTCAAATGTTAATTCAACATCGCTGCAATGTGAAAAGCTTCACTCGAACACAAGATGTACAGTTGTAGACTTTATCGATGTTTAATCTGGTACATCTGCCCAGTTAAAGAATCACATTTTGCCATGCCTTTGAAATTGTAATGAAGTTGCAAACACATTCAGTTTGAAGTTAAATACTGTGCTGACAATGTTTAAAGAGAAGTCTGTTCAGATTCACCAGTGCAGGGGTAAAGGTTTAGCAGTAAGTGCAGATGCTGGTTTACAACGAAGACACAGAATGCTGGAGTAACTCAGTGGGACAGGCAGCATCTCCGGATGGAGTGAAGAAGGGTCTCGACCTGAAACGCCACCCATTCCTCCCATCCAGAGATGCTGCCTGTCCCGCTGAGTTACTCCAGCGTTTTGTGTCAGTGTTCAGGGGTAAATGTTGCCGCTTCTTCAGCCAAATTGGTTTGCTTTCCTATGTACCATCAGCAGGGTGGGAGTCAGAGTCCTGTTAAACTAACCTGTGAACTTAGAAACATAGAAACATAGAAAATAGGTGCAGGAGGAGGCCATTCGGCCCTTCGATCCTGCACCGCCATTCAATATGATCATGGCTGATCATCCAACTCAGTATCCTGTACCTGCCTTCTCTCCATACCCCCTGATCCCTTTAGCCACAAGGGCCACATCTAACTCCCTCTTAAATATAGCCAATGAACTGGCCTCAACTACCCTCTGTGGCAGAGAATTCCACAGATTCACCACTCTCTGTGTGAAAAAAAGCTTTCTCATCTCGGTCCTAAAAGACTTCCCCCTTATCCTTAAACTGTGACCCCTTGTTCTGGACTTCCCCAACATCGGGAACAATCTTCCTGCATCTAGCCTGTCCAACCCCATAAGAATTTTGTAAGTTTCTAGAAGATCCCCCCTCAATCTTCTAACTTGTACCCTGCTGGCCCGGTTAATGTTTCTGCACCACTTCAGCTTGTGTGCGGAGAGAAGCAGTGATCCCGGCCTGGGGTAGGCACTGGGTGGTGTTCACTGCTGGCCATGGATTTGCCTGGCATTCCCCTGCTCACCTCCTTCCTCTCTCTCACCACATCCCATTGTGCGATGACTCTGAAAGAGTACCGGAGTGACTGCCAAGTCCGTGGTTCGGCACGGTGGTGCAGCGGTAGAGTTGCTGCCTTACAGCACCAGAGACCCGGGTCCAATCCTGACCACGGGTGCTGTCTGTAGGGAGTTTGTACATTCTCCCTGTGACCGCGTGGGTTTTCTCCGGGTGCGCCGGTTTCCTCCCACACTCCAAAGACATGGGGGTTAATTGGCTTCAGTAAATTTTCCCGAGTGTGTAGTATGGAAACATTGTACAGTGGTCGTTGGTCGGCACAGACTCGGTGGGCCGAAGGGCCTGTTTCTGTGCTGTATCTCTAGAAACGAAACCTCCTCAGGAAATTCAGCATGTCCCCAATGACTGTTATGTAGGAAAATAACTGCAGATGCTGGTACAAATCGAAGGTATCACAAAATGCTGGAGTAACTTAGCAGGTCTGGCAGCATCTCAGGAGAGAAGAAATGAGTGACGTTTCGGGTCGAGACCCTTCTTCAGACGTTTCGGGTCGAGACCCTTCTTCAGTACGTTTCGGGTTGAAACGTCACCCATTCCTTCTCTCCTACATGCTGCCTGACCTGCTGAGTTACTCCAGCATTTTGTGATACCCAATGACTGTTACAAACTTCTACAGATGCCCCATAGGAAACACACTGCTGGGTTACATTACAGCTTGGTTTGGGACCAGCTCTGCCCAAGACTGCAAGACATTGCAGAGAGTTGTGGATGTAGCCCAGTCCTTCAGAGAATCCCCACCATTGACTCCATCTACACTTCACGCTGCATCGGAAAAGCAGCCGACATAATCAAAGACATGTCATTCCTTCTCCCCGCTCCCGTCCAAAAGAAAGTACAGATGCTTCAAACTCTGGAACAGCTTCTTGCCCTCTGTTATCAGGCTTCTGAACGGGCCTTCCATAAGCTGAGGCACTGTCCGATTCCCCTCTAACCCATTGCGGACTTTGTCTCGGGAACTGATGCGCTACAATGCTATATTCTGCACTCTGTATCTTCCCCTTTGCTCTACCTGCTGTACATGTTTGACTTGATGCGTGGTAACATCTGATCTGATTGGATTGTGTGTAAAGCATGGCTTTCCACCGTAGCTCGGTGCACGTGGCAATAGTGGGCCTAAGCCTGGGTTTTCCCCCGTTGTAATAACCAGTGTGGTGAGCAGTGAGCGGGCTGCGGCAACAATCTCAGTGGTGCTGTGATCTCTCTCTCTCTGTTGCCCAGGTCGGGAGGTGCTCGTGGCGAGCAGGGTGGATGGAGTGGAGGATCTGGCGTTCGACTGGATTTCCAGGAACCTTTACTGGACGGACACGCGCCACAGCAGCATCTCCGTGCTGCGCCTAGCCGACATCTCGCGGAGGACAGTGGTGAAGAACCTGAACAACCCGCGCTCCATTGTGGTGCATCCGATCATGGGGTAAATGAACACCAGCAGTCAGAGCACGATCCAGCGCCGCGCACGGGCACAGCGTTCCCACGGGGGGCGTTGCAGGGGCGGCTGCAGTGCCAGAGACCCGGCTTCCATCCTGACCACCGGCGCTCTCTCTTACGTGTTTGCACCTTCTCCCCATGACCCCGTGGCTTTTCTCCGGGCGTTCCGGTTCCCTCCCGCGCCCCAAAGGCAAGCGGGTTTACAGGTTGTGCAGGAAGGAACTGCAGGGGCTGAATTTATACCGAAGGTAGATACAAAACGCTGGAGTAACTCAGCGGGCCAGGCAGCATCTCTGGAGATAAAGAATAGGTGACGTCTTGGGTTGGAACCTATTAATTAGCTTCTGTGAACATTTTTTAAATTGTCCCCCGTGTGTAGGATACTGTTAATGTACAGGTGGTCGCTGGTCGGCACGGACTCGGTGGACCGAAGGGCCTCTTTCCATGCTATCTCTTTACATTCTAAAGTGTAAAGAGTGTTGCTGTTTCTTTCACCGTCAGGTACATCTTCTGGACAGATTGGTACCGGCCTGCCAAGGTGATGAGAGCCTGGTGTGATGGGTCCAATGCCGAGCCCATAGTCAATGCCACGCTCGGCTGGCCAAACGGCCTCGCCATAGACTGGAGGTAAGCACAGCTAAACACCTGAGGGAGATGGTAGCTCAACTCTCACAGGCTCACCTCTAGGTTGTCCTCTGTTGACTATCTCAACGTTTCGCTACTATCGCAACGTTTAAGAAACATCTGGACAGGTACAAGGACAGGAATGGTTTTAGAGGGATATGGGCCAAGCATCGTCAGGTGGGACGAATGTGGATGGGAAAATTAAAAATCGAAACATGAAATTTAACACCGAGACGCAAAATTGAAAACCGAGACGCAAAATTTAAAACCGAGACGAAATGTAAAACCGAGACACGAAATTGAAAACCGAGACACGAATTGAAAACGAACTGAGACCCGAAATTTAACACCGGGACAAAATTTAAAGACAAAACACAAAATTTCAAAACCGAGATGCGACATTGAAAACCGACACACAAAATTTAAAATCGAAACTCGAAATTGAAAACCGAGACACAAAACTTAATATCAAAACAGGAAACTTAAAACCAAGACACGAAATTGGTCGGTGGTCGGTGGTGGGTGCGGGAAGTTTGGCTGAAGGGCCTGTTTCCACGATGCATGACTCTACTAACCTGAATAGACAGCCTGAACCTTAGCCCAATAAAAGACACAAATCACTGGAGCAACTCAACGGGTCAAGGCAGCATCTCTGGAGAACATGAATAAATGATGTTTCAGCTTGAGATGCTGCTTCAGATTTTTGATGCAACATTTATTGAGTTTTGGTGGCATTAATCAAAGGATCATAGAATGGTACAGCCGCTTCGGCCCAGCTTGCCTATGTCGGCTAAGATGCCCCATCTACACTAGTCCCACCTGCCTACGTTTGGTGTAGTATCCCTCTAAACCTGTCCTATCCATGTACCTGTCACCTGCGGAATAACCCAGGATGTCCCAGGGGAATGTGTCACCTTCACACGGACAACATCAGATATGGGATGCAGATCACTGGAGCTGGGGCAGGAGTTCCACTGCCGACACAACTGTGCTGTAAATAGATAGACACAGAGTGCTGGAGTAACTCAGCGGGTCAGGCAGCATCTCTGGAGAACATGGATAGGTGACGTTTCACAGAGTGCTGGAGTAACTCAGCGGGTCAGGCAGCATCTCTGGGGAACATGGATAGGTGACGTTTCACAGAGTGCTGGAGTAACTCAGCGGGTCAGGCAGCATCTCTGGGGAACATGGATAGGTGACGTTTCACAGAGTGCTGGAGTAACTCAGCGGGTCAGGCAGCATCTCTGGAGAACACGAATAGGTGACGTTTCTGGCCGACACCCTTCTTCAGACTGAATGTCGGAAGGGGAGGGGAATGAAAGCTGGGAGAGAGAAGAGGCAGGAGAAAGTGTGGCAGGTAATAGGGTGAGGGGGGGGGGGGGGAGAGAGGGTTGATAGGAAGATGGTTGGACAAAGGCCAGAGATTGAAACAGAAGGATTGAAGAGTTGTGAAGCCAGAGGACGGAATGTGGGAGGAAGGGGAGGGAAGGAAGAGGTGTGAGTCCAGATGGGGTACAGAGAGAGGGGGTGGGGGGGGGGGGGGGGGGAGGTTGGTTAGAGGTATCCTAGAATTGGAGAATTCAATGTTCATACCATTGGTTGTAAGCTACCCAAGTGGAACATGAGGTGTTGTTCCTCTGGTTTGTGTGTGGCCTCACTCTGACAATGGAGGAGGCCCATTGACAGATAAGTCAGTGTCGGAATGGGAAGAGGAGTTAAAATGGTTGGCAACCAGGAGATCCAGCAGGCCTTGGCGTTAGATGCGGTCCCATGTACTGAGATGTCCCTGATGTGAATATCCACTTGTTTCATCTATCGGGACTATTTCACTCGTCCTAAGTTCATCTCGGTTCTTCTGCTCCGATATGGGATCCTCTATCTGGAACAGTCTCTCTGTTTCTCTTTCCACATATGCTGCCCGGCCCGCTGAGTGTTTCTGGCATTTGCTATTTTCATTTTAGATTTTCCACTATTATTTTACATTAAAACACGAAATGCCAGAGGAACTCAGTGGGTCAGGCAGCATCTGTGGAGGGGATGGACAGGCGACGTTTCGGGTCGGGACCCTTCTTCAGACTGATGGAGCAGGGAGGGGGGAAAAGGTGGAGAGGGGAGGTGGGAGCGCGACAAAGCCTGGGGAGTGATAGGTGGATACAGGTGAGAGGGGTGATCGGCGGATGGGTGGAGTAAGTGACAAAGGCTGGAGGTGAAAAGGAGATAAATGGAGAGAATAAGGAGAGAAGGAGGAGAGGAGGAGAGGAGGAGAGGAGGAGGGGAGGAGGGGAGGAGGAGGAGGAGAGGAGAGGAGGAGGAGAGGAGGAGAGGCGAAATGTAAAGCTGGAGGGGGGATGGTGGGTGGAAGGGGACAGGAGGAAGGGGAAGATGGGGGGATAAAAGTGAAATGGGGGTCACAGGGATGGGATACGAGGGGAAGGAGCAGGGTGGCTGGGGTGGAGGGAGATGGTGGGAGGCATGTGTTCATTTCTTGTGCTGGACTCTTGCCTGTTTCCATTAACCAGATACAGCCAACCACCACCCATTTTCCAGCAACTGATGGCCTGCCCCCCCCTTCAATCTGGACAAAATCCCCTCCGGAGGTCTCCCCCCGCACCCCCCCCCCCCCCGAAAAAGTGGCTCCTAGGCCGGGCAGGGCGAGGGAGTCAATCTCAACCTCATCGGGACTTCCACGGCCGATCGGCGGGTCAGATTTGCCCCTTGCGTCCGGGGCTCTGGATCTCCAGCCCGACCGGAGCCGGCAGATCCGTTCCCATTGCCGATTTCCACGCCCGACTTAACGGGCCGATATCTCCCCCCCCCCCCCCCCCCAGCCCCCTCCACCCCCAAAGCCGTGACCTCTGTTGGTCCGGCAAAAACGGATAATCCAGGAAGGTTCTGGAACCACGGGTGGCTGAAAATGGGTGGTGGAGCCGTAATTGTGATGCTGAATTTCCTGTCCTTGGGCTTTGGGGGGCATGCTCTGTACATTGCTTTACATGGTTATCCATTCCCGCCTTGAACTGAATGAAAGATTTCTCCTCCTCCAGTTACTTGCGTCTCTATTGGGTGGACGCCTTCTTTGACAAAATTGAGCACTGTTCCTTCGACGGTCTGAACCGACAGACCCTCGGTCAAATCAGCCAGATGTCTCATCCTTTTGGGCTGACCATATTTGGCGGTAAGGCATCTTTCTGTGAAAATACTAAAGGAGGCAGTTTTGGGGAAACGCAGACTTTACGCGAGTTTACGTGGGGGATACGTGCTTGGAAAGCAGCACCTCGTTCACAAATGCGTAAACTGCGCTTTGAAAATCCACGGGTAAATTTGAGCGCGTTATATATTAAAAATAGCGGCGTGCAAATCGAGCTTGGGAATTAAAGGAACAAGGGCATTATTCCAAACACACGTAAAAGGCGAGGGGCCTGCAGATCTTTCGATTAACGCAGTATGGGGACATGTTTGATTTGCTCTGCTGCCTCAGAAGGCAGTGGAGTCCAATTCTCTGAATGCGTTCAAGAGAGAGCTAGATAGAGCTCTTAAGGATAGCGGAGTCAGGGGGTACGGGGAGAAGGCAGGAACGGGGTACTGATTGAGAATGATCAGCCATGATCACATTGAATGGCGGTGCGCACAGGCTCGAAGGGCCGAACGGCCTCCTCCTGCACCTATTCTCTATTGTCTGTTGAAAAACAGCATGAAATAGTTGAATCCTCAGCAACGTGTCCGTGTGCTCTCCTTGCAGATCACGTGTACTTCACTGACTGGAGACTGAATGGAATTGTCCGCTTGCACAAGATAGATGGCGGCGGGATGACTATCATCAGAAGAGGCGTCGACAACATCATGCACGTGAAAACCTATGATGCCTCTGTGCAGACCGGTACGTGTGGAAATGCAGCCTACTCAGTTCATACCCACGCAGCAAGAGTTATAGACTCAGATTTTAGAATCACGCAGACGGTAACGTGAACCAAAAGAAATATACCCGTCACGCATTGTCGTGCCTTGGTCTGCCAGCACTTACTTTAGTTTAGAGATACAGCATGGAAACAGGCTCTTCGGCCCACCAAGTCCACATAATCCAGTCGTCACCCAACACTAGTTCTGTCGTACACACTAGGAGCAATTTACAGAGGCCAATTAACCTGCAAAGCTACGCGTCTTCGGAGTGTGGGAGAAAACTGGAGCGCCCAGAGAAAAGTCACGGGGAGAACGTACAAACTCCGTACAGACAGCACCCAAGGTCAGGACCCAACCTGGGTCTCTGGTGCTGTAAGGCAGCAACTCTACCGCTGTGCCACTGAGCCACTAACACTGGAGATGAGATCTCTAATTTTCCTGTAAACAAAATGTGCAATAAATACCTTTCAGCTTTAAAATAAAGTGACTGCCTCAGTTGAGTTTAGTGAACATTGTTATTACGAGGGCAAAACCCGGATCATTTTTGCGAATGAAGCATTTCTATTCCCAATGTAATTTAATAATATCCATTAGATTTCATAATGGCCGTAAGTGATAGGAGCAGAAATAGGCCATTCGGCCCATCAAGTCTATTCTGCCATTCAATCATGGCTGATCTATCTCACCCTCCTAACCCCATTCTCCTGCCTTCTATCCATAACTTCTGACACCGGTACTAATCAAGAATCCATCTATCTCTGCCTTAAAAATATCCACTGACTTGGACTCCTCAGTCTTCTGTGGCAATGAATTCCACACATTCACCACCCTCTGGCTAAAGAAATTCCTCCTCATCTCCTTCCTAAAGGTACGTCCTTTAATTCTGAGGCTGCGACCTCTGGTCCTAGACTAGTGTAAACATCCTCCCCACATCCACTCTATCCAAGCCTTTCACTATTCGGTAGGTTTCAATGAGGTCCCCCCTCATCCTCCTAAACTCCAGCAGGTACAGGCCCAGTGCCGACAAACGCTCGTCATCAAAGCAATGTTTTAATAAATGCTCGTGTTAATGAAACGCATTTTTGTGTTTGCGTCCTTATCTTGTCTAGACTAACCTGATAAGCATTCTGCTGTGTTCTAAACCTAGGATCTAACTCCTGCAACAAGCCGGCAAACCCCAACGGGGACTGTAGTCATTTCTGCTTCCCGACCCCCAATTTTCAGAGAGTGTGTGGCTGTCCGTATGGAATGAAACGAGGCTCCAACAACCTGGACTGCGTGGAAGACCCGTCTAGCGAGGCGTCCATGCAGCAGTGTGCCATCTTTTCCTTCACCTGCGCCAATGGAAAGTGCGTGCCCGATTACAATCACTGCGATGGGGTGAACGACTGCCACGATAACAGCGATGAAGCCAACTGTGGAACGTCCAGTACGTACTTTAGTTTAGTTTAGTTTCGAGATACGGCGCGGAAACAGGCCCTTCGGCCCACCGGGTCTATGCCGACCAGAGATCCCCGCACGCTGACACTACCCTGCACACGTTTTTGGAGCGTGGGAGGAAACGGGTAGATCTCGGAGAAAAGCCACACAGGTCACGGGGAGATTATACAAACTCCGTACAGACAGCACCGGTAGTCGGGATGGAACCCGGGTCTCCGGTGCTGCAAGCGCTGTAAGGCAGCAACTCTACCGCTGTGTCACCGTGCCGCCCTGTTGAAACTTGCACAAAACCCAGCCAACACGTCAGTCCAGGCCAAATGTTTAGCGGCACAGTGAATTTGTTTAAGATGCCTACATTTCTCCAGTTGCATCAGATCAAATTTACCTTTCAGCACATTTAATTAAAGCATTCTTGGGCTAAGAAGTAACATATTATGAATTTTTTACGGAAAGTCACTAATTGTCCTCCGTTCCCAGAAAGCGTATCATTTTGTCATTAATTATATTTATAATGCACCCATTCAACTCTTTGTGAATCATTACATTTAATTACTACATCATGAGTGATATTTCAAGTGGTGTTTTGACTGATTAGCCACTGTACTTGGAACCCTAGTAAGTCAGAGCAGCAGCAAAGTGCAATTTAATATGGGGAAATTAATCATGACCCACAATATCCTTGGGCCGTGAAATGTGCTTGCTTTGCAGAAATGATCTTGCATGGAGTTTTAACAGACATTCGTGGTGTTTTATAAGAATGCTGTTGAATGCAGATAGATATATATACAAATAGATTTTAATTACAAAGCTTCTGTGCTGCAATTGATGATACAAGGATCACCATTGCTTTGACCTAAACATCTGTAAATTGTTGAACTTTTATTTTTGAGACAACCCTACCTTAGCATCTGGTGTATGTTACGTTTACCAGTTCACCTGCGTAAACTAGGAAAGGTGTTCATCAGCTCATAAGTGATAGGAGCAGAATTAGGCCATTCGGCCCATCAAGCCTACTCCGCCGTTCAATCATGGCTGATCTATCTCTCCCTCCAAACGGCATTCTCCTGCCTTCTCCCCATAACCCCTGACACCTTTAGCTTTTTGTTTAGTTTAGCGATACAGCGCGAAAACAGGCCCTTTCGGCCCACCGGGTCCGCGCCGACCAGCGATCCCCGCACATTAACACTATCCTACACCCACCAGGAACAATTTTTTTAAACATTTACCAAGCCAATTAATCTACATACCTCTACGTCTTTGGTGTGTGGGAGGAAATCGAAGATCTTGGAGAAAACCCACGCAGGTCACAGGGAGAACGTACAAACTCCATACAGACAGCACCCGTAGTCGGGATGGAACCCGGGTCTCCGGCGCTGCATTCGCTGTAAGGCAGCAACTTTATCGCTGTAAGACAGCAACTCTACCGCTGCGCCACCGTGCCGCCCAATGCGAGCTGTATTGTTGTCGTGTTGGTACCCCATTTATGAAAGTGGTTCCTGCCTTGTTTCTGCACGCCCAGATACCACGTGTTCTTCGGCTGCTTTTGCATGCTCAAACCACCAATGCATCCCAACGTACTGGAGGTGTGATGGACAAAATGATTGCTTCGATGCAAGTGATGAGCAGGATTGCCCGACCAGCAACCCCAGCAGCTGTGCCGCAAGCTTTTTCACCTGCACCAATTCCTACTGCATCCCCATGCGATGGGTGTGCGACACAGACAATGACTGTGGAGACGGCTCCGATGAGCTGAACTGCAGTGAGTATCGTGTGTTATTCTGCAAGCTGATCTTGTAGCTTGTAAAGATTGATGAAGGGCAACTGGAATCTAGGTAACCCGTTTATCTCAAAAACTCAAAGTGCTGGAGGAACTCGGCGAGTCAGGCCGCAAGTGTGGAGGGAATGGGCAGACAACGTTTTGGGTCTGGACCTACTTGGGAACCAGAAACATCGTCTGTTCATGCCCTCCACAGATGCTGCCTGACCCATTGAGTTCTTCCAACACTTTAGTTTTAGATTTAGAGATACAGCGCAGAAACAGGCCCTTCGGCCCACCGGGTCCGCGCCGCCCAGCGATCCCCGCACATTAACACTATCCTACACCCACTAGGGACAATTTTTACATTTGCCCAGCCAGTTAGCCTACATACCTGTACGTCTTTGGAGTGTGGGAGGAAACCGAAGATCTCGGAGAAAACCCACGCAGGTCATGGGGAGAACATACAAACTCCCTACAGACGGCGCCCGTAGTCAGGATCAAAGCTGGGTCTCTGCCGCTGCAAGGCAGCAACTCTACCGCTGCGCCACCGTGCTGCCCTTTGCGTTTTGCAAAAGATTCCAGCTTCTGCAGTCTCTTGTGTAACCTATTTTTCCCCCGTGATCTGGTATGATTTCACTGCAGTCTGTTTTAATAGTTGAAGGAATTCTGGTGGAGCTAATTTGGATGGCTCCTGGGAATTGGAATGGAGTGCACAGTTGATGCAGTCCAATTCAACCTGCCTCTCCTCCCTTACCCTAACTATAGTCAACACGGTTGCAAGACTCAGTGTGTTAAACTTTGCGTCACCCAAACACTCTTACTCAGACATGTCCCCTCTCTAGAAGTAGTTGGAGATTATGGAGAGGGTGCAGGCACTACAGTTGTTTCACAAGCAGCACAGTGGCGCAGCGGGTAGAGCTGCTGCCTCACAGTGACAGAGACCCGGGCTCCATGCTGACCTCGGGTGCTGTCTGTGCGGTGTTTGCATGTTCTCCCTGTGCCCGCGCCAAACAGCGGTCACCTTAGTTCCATGTTATCTCACTTCCTCATCCACTCGCGACACACTAGGGGTAATGTTTGCAGAAGCCAATTAGCCCACAAACCCGCACGTCTTTGGAGTGAGGGAGGAAACCGGAGCGCCCGGAGGAAACCCACGCGGCCACGGGGAGAACGTACAAAACCGTGCTGACCCGTGGTCAGCATCGAACCGGGGTCTCTGGCGTCGTTAGACAGCAACCCGACCCCTGTGCCACCGTGCTGCCCCTGTTCGCTTTGAACGGTAGCGCAGCGGTAGAGTTGCTGCTTTACAGCGAATGCAGCGCCGGAGACTCAGGTTCGATCCTGACTACGGGTACTGCACTGTAAGGAGTTTGTACGTTCTCCCCGTGACCTGCGTGGGTTTACTCCGAGATCTTCGGTTTCCTCCCACACTCCAAAGACGTACAGGTATGTAGGTTAATTGGCTGGGTAAATGTTAAAAAAAAATTGTCCCTAGTGGGTGTAGGATAGTGTTAATGTACGGGGATCACTGGGCGGCACGGACTTGGAGGGCCGAAAAGGCCTGTTTCCGGCTGTATATATATGATATGATATGATATGATAATATCTCTTTTTGTTCACCGCGGAGATTTCACAAGCTCGTGCCCGCCTGAGCAGTTCCTGTGCCCGGAACATCGGTGCATCGACCCGTCGTACGTCTGTGACGGAGACAAGGACTGCCTGGATGGCCTGGACGAACAAGGATGTGGTGAGTGAGAGACGCAGGTGGCAGATTCACCATAGCCCTTCCTCGCTGACAATACCTCACGATTCAGCCCCCCTTAACGAGAATTTGTTTCTTTACAGTGTACAACTGCACTTCATACGAGTTCAAATGTACAAGTGGGGAACAGTGCATCAGCATCTTCTACTACTGTGATGGCATTTTTGATTGCCTCGATGAATCTGATGAGGCAGGATGTCGTATGTATATCATTTCGCCCAATTTTTCTGTATTTCTACGCGCTTGTTGCTTTGCCTGAGAACTAGATTCTGCAACTCTGCGCCTTCCCCCTTTCAGTACTTATTGTACTTGAGTTTGAACTGATTGTATTATCTGATCTGTTTGGATAGCATGCAAAACAATGTAATAAACCTAAACCTAAACCTTGGAGGGACACAAAATGCTGGAGTAACTCAGTGGTACAGGCAGCCTCTCTGGAGATTAGGAATGGGTGACATTGCGGGTCGAGACCCTTCTTCAGACTGCATTCAAACAACCCCATTCATTCTTAGACACAGCCTAAGAATAAAGGGGGAGGCCATTTAAAACTGAGGTGAGAAGAAACTTTTTCACCCCGAGAGTTGTGAATTTGTGGAATTCTCTGCCACAGAGGGCAGTGGAGGCCAATTCACTGGATGAATTTAAAAGAGAGTTAGATAGAGCTCCAGGGGCTAGTGGAATCAAGGGTATATGGGGAGAAGGCAGGCACGGGTTACTGATTGTGGATGATCAGCCATGATCACAATCTGGCTCGAA
This sequence comes from Rhinoraja longicauda, assembly GCF_053455715.1. Classification (NCBI taxonomy): domain Eukaryota; kingdom Metazoa; phylum Chordata; class Chondrichthyes; order Rajiformes; family Arhynchobatidae; genus Rhinoraja; species Rhinoraja longicauda. The sequence goes on along the minus strand of NC_135960.1, from coordinate 69,549,033 downwards.
GGGCCAAATGGCCTCCTCCTGCACCTATTTTCTATGTTTCTATGTTCATTCTTTCCAGAGATGCTGCCTTAAGGGTCTCGACCCGAAACGTCACCCATTCCTTCTCTCCAGAGATGCTGCCTGACCCGCTGAGTTACTCCGGCATTTTGTGATACCTTCGATTTGTACCAGCGTCTGCCGTTATTTTCCTATGATCTTCTATGGAATGGATTTTGCACTATTGTTGTCTGGTTATCAAATTATCAATGACAAATTATTCATTTATTGCACTTGCTGTGCATTATTACGGTTACAGGCTTGGTAAGCTGCAGCAAGTGAGAATTTCATTGTTCTGTTGCTAGTACATGTGACAGTTCAACACTCTTGACTCTTCAGAGTCGTAGAGTCTCATGACACGGAAACTGAACCTTCAGCCCAGCTTGCCTACGCCAACCAAGATGCTCCATTTGCCTGTGTTTGGCCCATACCCCTCTAAGCCTTTCCTGTCTAAACATCTTTTAAATGTTGTTATAGTACCCGCCTCAACAACCTCCTCTGGCAGCTCGTTCCATGCACCCACCCCCCTCTGAGTGAATAAGGTTCGTTTAGTTTAGTTTAGAGATACAGCGCGGAAACAGGCCCTTCGGCCCACCGAGTCCGCACCGACCAGCGATCCCCGCACACTAGCACTATCCTACACACACTAGGAACAATTTACAATTGTACCAAGCCAATTAACCTACAAACCTATACGTCTTTGGAGTGTGGGAGGAAACCGAAGATTTCTGAGAAAACCCACGCAGGTCACGGGGAGAACGTACAAACTCCGTACAGACAAGCACAAGTAGTCGGGATCGAACCTGGGTCTCTGGCGGTGTAAGGCAGCAACTCTACCGCTGCGCCACCGTGCCGCTATGGGAGAGAAAGAGTGTTCCTGGCCTTAGTAGCCTCACGTTGCTCCTCAGTTTCCTGTTAAATCTCCCCTCTCTCAGCTTAAACCTATGCCCCCTGGTTCTTGAATCCCCTACCCTCGGTAAAAGACTGTGCAAGTGTCCATTAGAGGCTGTTGCAGTACCTGCCTCAACTACCTCCTCTGGCAGCTCGTTCAATGTGTTCACACTTCTGTACCTCTTGCCTAAAGGGGAGAGGGGAGAGGAGGTACAGGAGTGTGAAAATGCACAACTCCAGATTCAGGGACAGTTTCTTCCCAGCTGTTATCAGGCAACTGAATCATCCCATCACCAACTAGAGCACGGGCCTGGCCTCCCATCGTCCTCATTTGAAACCCTCGGACTATCTTTAGTCGGACTTTACCGACTTTTCTCTCACTAGACGTTATTCCCTTTATCCTGTATCTGTACACTGTGGACAGCTTGATTGTAATCACGTATAGGCTTTCCGCTGACTAGTTAGCAAGCATCAAAAAGTTTTTCACTGTACCCCGTTATGTGTGCCAATAAACTAAACCAAAGTAAATTGAAGATAGACACGAAAAGCTGGAGTAACTCAGCGGGTCAGGCAGCATCTCTGGAGAGAAGGAATAGGTGGCGTTTCGGGTCGAGACCTTTCTTCAGACTGAAAGTCAGGGGAAAGGGAAATGAGAGATATAGGCGGTGATATAGAGAGATATAGAACAAATCGAAAAGATATGCAAAAAGGTACCAATGATCAAGGAAACAGGCCATTGTTTGCTGTGGGCTAGGTGAAAATGAGTTACAGACAATGAGACTCAACAAGACGACTTTGAAGCAGGTACGACTTGGGTGGGAGAGGGATGGAGAGAGAGTGCGAGGGGATGCAAGGGTTGCTTGAGGTAAGAGACTAAACATTAGCATTGATTGCAGTGTTGTTTTTACCCCACAGCCACTCGGCCTCCGGGGATGTGCCACCAGAGTGAGTTCCAGTGCCAGGGTGACGGGGCGTGCCTGCCCTCCAACTGGGAGTGCGACGGCCACGCCGACTGCACCGATGCCTCGGACGAGCACCCAAGCTGCTCGCCCAAGAACTGCTCCCTCAGCCACTACCGCTGCGACAACGGCAACTGCGTGTCCCGGGACTGGCTGTGCGACGGCGACAACGACTGCAGGGATATGAGCGACGAGAGAAACTGCCCCACGCAGCCCTTCCAGTGCCACAGCCCCCTGTGGCAGTGCCCCGGCCTCAGCATCTGCCTCAGCCTGGAGAAGATATGCGACCGCTCTCCCGACTGCCCCAACGGTGCCGATGAATCCCCACTCTGCAGTAAGTACATTAGGACACGGAGCACACAGCAGTACTGACCACAACATCTACTCAAATGGTGCCTATGAATCCCCACTCTGCAGTAAGTACATTAGGACACGGAGCACACAGCAGTACTGACCACAACATCTACTCAAATGGTGCCAATGAATCCCCACTCTGCCGTAAGTACATTAGGACACAGAGCTAGGGTTGCCAACTTTCTCACTCCCGAATAAGGGATAAAAGGCGCGTCAGCACCCCATGCCCCACATGACCTCACCCAGCCAGTGGCCACGTGCTCCCGCTCCATCAATGGCGGCCGCCCAGGCCGGGAGGCGGGTTGGGAAGAAGAGAAGCTTCTTTCCTTAATAGGAGATTGCTAAACTAAAATAGGGTTTTTCCACAATCCAGTGGTGATGCATGGCTACCACTACTGATATAACTTTTTAATTCCAAGTGCATTTAATTATTTGAATTTAAATTTAAGTTCAAGATTCAAGATTCAATTTATTGTCACGTGTACCATTTAAGGTACAGTGAAATTTGAGTTACCTTACAGCCATACTAAGTGAAAAGCACCAAGGCACACAGCCACATAAAGTAAAATGTAACATAAACGTCCACCACAGCAGATTCCACATTCCTCACTGTGATGGAAGGTAATAAAGTTCAACCATCTTCCTCTTTGCTTCCTCACTTTTCTCCAAACAATTCCACCCTAGGTATTAATCCAATTATTTAACCAGTATGCCATTAAATTCATGTTACAATATCAGTAATACATCATTTTCTACATCAAGATGCCTTTATTTATGTGCATGTAGTTTATATGGCTATGGCTGGGACTAGTTTAAGTACCTACATTTTGTATATTCTTGCCATCCTTACTCTTATTCTACAAAGCAAAGTCATTTTAACACTGGCTGCATATCGTCATTTTTGTTGACATGCATCAATTTTGCTCCCCGCAGCGGTAGAGTTGCTGCCTTACAGCGCCAGAGACCCGGGTTCAATCCTGACTACGGTTGCTGTCCGCACAGAGTTTGTGACTGCTTGGGTTTTTGGTTTTCTCCCACATCCCAAAGATGTGCGGGTTTGTAGGTCACATTGTCCCTCGAGTGTAGATGGAACTAATGTACGGGTGACCGCTTGTCAGTGCGGACTCGGTGGGCCGAAGGGCCGGCGACCACGCTGAGTCTCTAAATTAAACTAAACTAAACAAACTAAATTACTTTAGATTTTTGTTTTTTAGATTTTAGAGATACAGCGTGGAAACAGGCCCTTCGGCCCTCCGGGTCCGCGCCGCCCAGCGATCCCCGCACACTAACACTATCCTACACCCTAGGGACAATTTTTACATTTGCCCAGCCAATTAACCTACATACCTGTACGTCTTTGGAGTCTTTCAGAATCATAATAAAAATAATTAGGTGGAATAAATGTAAACAATGTTTGATGTTCTGTGACTGAAGCTGTTCCAACTGTATAACATTTGTCAACCTGTTGTGCAAGATCTAGCTGAGGCATGAAGATAGACACAAAATGCTGAAGTAACTCAGCGGGACAGGCAGCGTCTCTGGAGAGAAGGAATCTTTCTATCCAGAGATGCTGCCTGGCATGTCCTGCTGAGTTACTCCAGCATTTTGGGCCTGTCTTTGGGTGTAAACCAGTATCTGAAGTTTCTCCCTGCACATTTTACCTGAGACATGATCTTGTCATCAATGAGGCAAGAAATTAAAAGTTACTCCAAGAATGGTGTTTCTGCAGCTGGGTCCCACTAAACATTTGGTTGCAACGACGTGCAGATGATGTGACACCGTTTCCAAGGTTCAAGGTTGCTGCTCTGGAAGTATTAATGCTGTTGTATCCAACGCTGTAGGTACAGACAGCTGTGCTGATAGCAATGCTGGGTGCACCCACGGGTGCATTGAGGGACCCTTTGGTGCCCAGTGTACTTGCCCAAGAGGGTACCAGCTGGCAAACGACTCCAAGACGTGTGAGGACGTGGATGAGTGTAACCCTCCAGGCGCCTGTAGCCAGATCTGTTACAACCAGAGAGGCTCCTTCAGGTGCACCTGCGACCAAGGCTATGGGCTAGAGGTTGACCAGAGCACCTGCAAAGTCTCAGGTAACGTCTCATGTATGTTTCTGTGTTCAGCTGAAGTGCATTTTATCAGACCTTTAGTCAAGAGCCAAGAGTGTTTTATTGTCATTTGTCCCGAAAAGGAACAATGAAATTCTTACACAGCCGCAGCACAACAGAATATGTACATTTTATTATAGTCTTTACAGAGTATTATGTTTACACACACACGCACGCCCACACTCACACACACACACACTCACTCACATGCACACACTCGCACGCACATACACACACTCACACACGCCCACACTCACACACACTCACACACGCACACTCACACACACACACACTCGCACGGACACACACGTGCACGCACGCACACACATGCACACGCACACACACACACTCACACTCTCACACGCACACATGCACGTACACATACTCACACACACGCGCACACATACGTGCATGCAAGCACGCACACACACACGCACTCACACACACACACTCACACGCACTCATACTCACACACACACACACACACGTGCACGCACACACGCAAGCACGCACGCACACACACACACACACCCACACACACATATCTGTGGGTGTTTATTATATATTTAAATATATAACAACCAAATAATAATATATGATATATATCTATATATATATATTTATCTCACACACACACACACATATATATATATCAAACAAATAATAATAGCGCAAGGACAAAAATATTAACTGTGTTGTTATATGTAGATGCCATGTATCTATGGTATTTACCGTATGATCTTTCACGTTTATTAGCTTGGTTCCTTGTACTCTAGTCAGTCAGCAGCAAAATACAAAGTGCTGGAGGAACTCAGCGGGTCAGGCAGCATCTGTAGAGGGGGTGTTTGTTTCGTGTCAGGACCCTTCTTCAGAGCGATGGAGCACGGGGGAGAAAGCTGGAAAAGAGAGGTGGGGGCGGGACAAGGCCTGGGGTGTGATAGGTGGATACAGGTGGAGGGGGTGTGATTGGCAGACAGGTGGGGTAATCGGCAAAGGCTGGAGGTGAAAAGGGTGTCAGGTAAGGAGAAAAGAGGAGAAGTGAAGCCCGCGGAGATGGGTGGAAGGGGATAGGAATAGGGGAAAGGGAGGGGGGGGGGGTCGATAAAAGGGAAATGGCGGACGGGGATAGGAGATGAGTGTATTGGGGGAGAAGAGCAGGGTGGGAGAAATGTGTGGGTGGGGGCATGGGGAAATGGGAAAGAGTGGGGGTAGACAGAGACTTCTTGAAATTTGAGAATCCAATTTGTGTTGTAAGGTCCCCAAGGGGAATATGAGTCACTCCACAACCAACTCTTTATGATACTGCTTCTCCTCAGCCTGAACCGTCTAGTTGGCAGATTAGGCAGATCGGCCAAGATTGAAAAGGTTCTTGATTAGTAAGGGCATCAAAGGTTATGGGGTGAAGTCCTGAGAATGGGGTTGAGAGGGAAAGATGGGTCAGCCACGGTTGTCTGGACGGAGTAGACTCGATGGGCTGAATGGCCTACATCTGCTCCTATGCTCCATGGGTTCTGGGCTAAGTCACCTCAGTAGTAGTTTATGTACAGCAAAGATATTCGATATTGAGGAGAAGATTAACCCACCATACAGTTTACCCACACACACACACACTCGCACACACATGCACGCACGTACACACACACACTCACACGCACATACACACACTCCCACACACACACGCACACACACACACACACACTCGCACACACACACTCGCACGCACATGCACGCACGTACACACACACACTCACACGCACATACACACACTCCCACACACACACACACACACACACTCGCACGTACACACACACACTCACACGCACACATGCACGTACACATACTCACACACGCACACACACATACATATCTGTGGGTGTTTATTATATATTTAAATATACAACAACCAAATAATAATATATAATATATATCTATATATATATTTATCTCTCTCTCTCACACACACACACACACACACACACACACACACATATATATATCTGTGTGGAAAACGTTGCCCCAGAGGTTCCTATTCAATCTTTGTCCCGCTCACCTTAAGGCTATGTCCTCCGGTTCTTGAGTCCCCTCCTCTGGGTAAAAGACTCGGTGCATTCACCCTATCGGTATTATTAATGTTTCTCTATTTGTGGTGAATGCTTGCGGCTGTGAAGTCCATACACCTGACATGTTGACTTACTATGTAGAAGGATCAGATATGAAGCTAATGGTGGCAAGTCGAGGGCGGATCGTTTCAGAGAACATCAACGCGAGGCCGTACGTCATTCAAAGCGTGATCCGTGAGGGGAGAAATATTGTGGCCATTGATTTTGATTCTCAAACTGGGCGAATCTACTGGTCAGACGTAACTCAGGATAAAGTTTGGAGTGCTTTTGAAAATGGCACCGATCAAACAGTTGTAAGTGTATTTCTGTTAACTGGCGGAAAAATGTGATTTGTTGAAAATCACCTGTTTTATCCCCTGTGGTAGCTTCTAATGGCAATGCAGATACTGGAAGCCACACTGGGGCCAAGGAGACCAACAAACGGCGCCCTGTTTGTCTCTGGGTATGACTGGGTATTACTAGGAACCTGAGGGGCAACGTTTTTAAGCAGAGGTTGCTGTATATATGGAATGAGCTGCCAGAGGACGTTGTTAAGGCGGGTACTATAACAGCATTAAAGAAACATTTGGCCGGGTACATGGATAGGACAGGTTTAGAGGGATAGGAGACAATGTGGACCCGTTGGGCCCAAACCTCTCCTGCATTGGTGCAGCACCCTCTCCTCCCCCCTCCCCCTCTCTCCTCCCCCTCTCCCCATCCCCCTCCTCTCCTTCCCCCCACTCCCCTCCCCCTCCCTCCACCCCCCCTCCCCTCCCCTTCCCCATGTACCTGTCCGAATGTCTTTTAAATGTTGTTATAGTACCTGCCTCAACTACCTCCTCTAGCAGCTCGTTCCATACACCCACCACGCTCTGTGTGAAAACTTTGCGCCAATAGGTTTCCTTTTAAACTTTCCGCTCCCCCCCACGCACCTTAAACCTTAAGCCCGTGTCCCCCGGATGGTCTAATTGTGACGTGTTTTTCCGGAAGATACTCCACCTTGAATCTCACTGTTGTTGCCCGACAGATATTTGACAGTGGCGTGACGATCACGGAGAACATCGCCGTGGACTGGATTGGCCGCAACCTGTACTGGGTGGATCACATACTCCAGACCATCGAGGTTGCCAAATTGAATGGCAGCCACAGGACTGTCCTCCTCAGCGACAACATCATCAATCCCAGAGGCTTGGTCGTGGACCCCAGGGATGAGTAAGGCTTCTTTTACACCGTGCGTCTTCAAAGGTTCAGTGTGGAGGGGGTGCTTCATTTCTGTCGTCATGTGTACTGAGATACCGTGAAAAACGTTGTTTTTCGTGCGATCAATCAAGAGAGATCATGGCTTTCATCAATCCGCCAGGTGATCATAGAATCGCAGAGACACACCACACGGAATCAGGCCCTTCGGCCCAGCTTGACCATGCCGACCAAGATCTACACACGTCCCATCTGCCCGCATTTGGCTCATCTATACACTAAAACTCTCGTTTGTTTATTTGTATGTTCCTGAACTACAGCCAAAACGGTACACGATAGCGTGACAATTTTAGGCCCACCTTACTCACCATCGTCCCTTTGGTGCTAATGGAAGAGGTTTCATTGAAATCGGTGTTATATTTTTAAAGTTATTCACATTTTAAACTTTAAATCCATCTCCTGGGGAGGGAGGAGAAGGGGAGGTTGAGGGGGAGGGGAAGGGGGAGGGGGAGGGAGGGGAGGGAGGGGAGGGGAGGGGAGGACGAGAGGAGAGGGTGCTGCACCAATGCAGGAGAGGTTTGGGTCCAACGAGTCCACTTGGTCTAGTATCCATTTGCAATCCATGTACCTATCCAAATAGTGCAAAGGAGAAAATAAATAGTGCAGAATGTAGTATTACAGCTACAGAGAAAGGGCAGATGAAAAAAGTGAAAAGGACACAGTGAGGTAGGTTGGAGGATCGGGAACTCATCCCTAGCCTATAGGAGGTCCGTTCTATATTTAAATAGTTTTAGTTTATATAATCATAGAGTGATACAGCATGGAAACAGGTCCTTTGGCCCAACTTGCCCAAAACCGGCCAACATGTCCCAGCTACACTAGTCCCACCTGCCTGCGTTTGGTCCATATCCCTCCGAATCTTTTCTATCCATGTGCCTGTCTAACTGTTTCTTAAACTTTGGGATAGTCCCAGCCTCAACTACCTCCACTGGCAGCTTGTTCATTACACCCACTGCCCTTTGTGTGAAAAAGTTACCCCTCAGATTCCCATTAAATCTTTTCCCCTTCACCTTAAACCTATGTCCTCTGGTCCTCGACTCACCTACCCTGGGCAAGAGACTCTGTGCACTTACCCAGTTTATTCCTCTCCTGATTTTATACACTTCCATAAGATCAAAAATGATATTTAAAGAACTCAGTCAGAAGAGTTAATATTAAGTGTTAACCTGTGATCTTTGGACAGCACGGTGACGCAGCGGTAGAGTTGCTGCCTTACAGCGCCAGAGACACGGGTTCAATCCTGACTACGGGTGCTGTCTGTACGAAGTTTGATCGTTCTCCCTGTGACCAGCTGAGTTTTCACCGGGTGCTCCGGTCTCCTCCCACATTCCAAAGACATACAGGTTTGTAGGTTAATTGGCTTCTATTAATTGTAAATTGTCCCTAGTGTGTAGGATAGCTCTAGTGTACGGGGTGACCGCTGGTCTCTGTGGGCCAAAGGGCCTATTACTAAGCTGTGTCTCTGACGTCTAAAGTAAAGTCTAAAGCTTCACCTATTACATACTGTCCTATTTTTAGATGGCAAGCAGACAAAGTTGTTTAGCATCCAGAGGCCATTGAGATATCGTTAGTTATAGTTGAATAGCTTCTTGGAGATACAGCATGGAAACAGGCCCTTCAGCCCACCACATCAAAACGCCGCAGCGAGACTCCTGACGGGTACCCGTAAAAGGGACCACATCACCCCGATTCTGGCCTCTCTCCACTGGCTCCCTGTACGGTACAGAATCAACTTCAAGCTCCTCCTATTCACGTATAAAGCCCTAAATGGACACTCCCCCCCCTACATCAAAAATCTTCTAACCCCCCTCTCTAACTCCAGGTCCCTCAGATCGGCCGACTTGGGGCTATTCACTATCCCACGGTCTAGGCTTAAACTCAGGGGTGACCGCGCTTTTGCGGTTGCAGCTCCTAGACTGTAGAACAGCATCCCTCTCCCGATCAGAACTGCCCCCTCCATCGACTCCTTTAAGTCCAGGCTCAAAACATATTTCTACTCCCTAGCGTTTGAGGCTCATTGAGGAGGCGCTGTGAACTGTTTGCGTGCTACTGTATGTTTTCATTTTTTTTTCTATTGGAACCTAATCAAATGTACAGCACTTTGGTCAACGTGGGTTGTTTTTAAATGTGCTATACAAATAAAATTGACTTGACTTGACTTGACTTGACATCCACGCTGACCTTCGCTCGCCCGCTCACACTAGTTCTATGCTATCCCACTTTCTCATCCTACAAACCCGCACGTCTTTAGGATAGAAAATAGGTGCAGGAGGAGGCCATTTGGCCCTCTGAGCCAGCACTGGATGTGGGAGGAAACCAGAGGGAACCCATGCGGTCGCAGGCAGAACGTGCAAACTCCACACACAGACAGCACCCGAGGCCAGGATGGAATGTGGGTCTCTGGCGTCGTGAGGCAGCGGCTCTACCCGCTGCGCCACTGTCGATGATCCTAGCTTTGTGGCAGAGACACTTTGATCGGAAACATGTTTGATCAATTTGATTTGACTTTATAGCATCCACCTGATGTTCTGGACTGACTGGGGAAGGAACCCACGAGTAGAAAGAGCCAGCATGGATGGAGCATTGCGGACTGTGCTGATAAGTACCAAGATCTACTGGCCCAATGGCTTGTGCATTGATTATCCAACCAGACTACTTTACTTTGCCGATGCCTTCCTGGATTACATTGAACACTGCGACTACAACGGGCACAACAGGAGACAAGTTTTGGCCAGTGACTTGGTAAGTGAAATGCCTGTGTTTCTCGGGGAACTGCAGGTGCTGCAAACTGGAGTCAAGCGCACAGTCTGGAGGGACTCAGCGGGTCAGGCAGCGTCTGTGGAGAACAAGGATAGGTGACGTATCCTGTGTACCCAGCAAACCCAGCCCGGCCGACTTCTCCCACTATCCTAACCCCCTTTCCCCACACCCACCACCCCTCCCCCCCACCGCCCCTCCCCGACCACGTGACCGTCCAACTATTTCCCTCTCTCTGTCTTTTCATTTCCCTCCTCTTTCACTCCTTCTCCTTACTGGAGTATTGTGTACAGTTTTGGTCTCCTAATTTGAGGAAGGGCGTCCTTGCTATTGAGGCAGTGCAGCGTAGATTGATACCTGGGATGGCGGGACTGTCATATGAGGAAAGATTGGAAAGACTGGGCTTGTATTCACTGGAGTTCAGAAGGATGGGAGGGGATCTTATAGAGACGTATAAAATTATAAAAGGGCCGGACAAGCTAAATGCAGGAAAAATGTTCCCAATGTTGAGGGAGTCCAGAACCAGGGGCCACAGTCTAAGAATAAAGGGGAGACCATTTAAAACTGAGGTGAGAAGGAACGTTTTCACCCAGAGAGTTGTGAATTTGTGGAATTCTCTGCCACAGAGGGCAGTGGAGGCCAAATCACTGGATGAATTTAAGAGAGAATTAGATAGAGCTCTGGGGGCTAGTGGAATCAAGGGATATGGGGAGAAGGCAGGCACAGGTTACTGATTGTGGATGATCAGCCATGATCACGGTGAATGGCGGTGCTAACTAGAGGGGCCGAATGGCCTCCTCCTGTACCTATTTTCTATGTTTCTATGTTTCTACTTGACATCTTTTCCATCTCAAGTCTTTGTCCACCCATCTGCCAATTAAATTCCCCTCACTTGTATCCACCCATCACTCGCCAGGCTTTGTCCCGACCCAACCTCACTTTTCCAGCTTTCTCCTCCCCTACTCCATCAGTGTGAAGAAAGGTCCAGGCGGGAAACGTCATCTACCCATGCCTTCCACAGATGCTGCCTAACCCGCCGAGTTCCTCCAGCACTTTGTGTCTTGCTCGAGTAACACACCTGCCACTCCAGATGGACACAAAATGCTGGAGTAACAATAGACAATAGACAATAGGTGCACTAGGAGGCCATTCGGCCCTTCGAGCCAGCACCGCCATTCAATGTGATCATGGCTGATCATTCTCAATCAGTACCCCGTTCCTGCCTTCTCCCCATACCCCCTGACTCTGCTATCATTAAGACCTCTATTTAGCTCTCTCTTGAATGTATTCAGAGAATTGGCCTCCACTGCCTTCTGAGGCAGAGAATTCCACAGATTCACAACTCTCTGACTAAAAAAGTTTTTCCTCATCTCTGTTCTAAATGGCCTACCCCTTATTCTTAAACTGTGGCCCCTTGTTCTGGACTCCCCCAACATTGGGAACATGTTTCCTGCCCCTAACGTGTCCAACCCCTTAATAATCTTATACGTTTCGATAAGATCCCCTCTCATCCTTCAGCGGGTCAGGCAGCATCTCTGCACAGACGCAACGGGTGACGTTTCGGGTCGGGCTCCTTCTTCACATCCAGTCCTGTCCCGCTGAGTCACTCCAGCATTTTGTGTCTATCATCGGTGTAAACCAGCACCTGCAGTTCCTTCCTGCACATGTCTGCCTCACCGTTTAGTTTGGAAATCTGTTGAATTGAGTTTTACAGAATGTGCACGCTTGACACAGACACATGATGGGTTCTGTTGCAGATCTTGAGACACCCACACGCCATCACCATATTTGAGGATTTTGTGTACTGGACTGATCGCCATTCCAACCGCGTTGTTCGAGTCAACAAGTGGAGTGGAAAGAATCAGAGTGTGATGATCAGCAATATCATTGAACCGCTCGGAATCACTGCCGTTCATTCCGTGAGGCAGCCGCCTGGTACGTCAGGAGTCATATCAATACTATTAACACTTGGGCGGCAGGGTGACTCAGCGGTAGAGCTACTGCCACACAGCACCAGAGACCCGCCTTACTACCTGACTAGGGGTGCATGTCTGTACGGAGTTTGTACCTTCTCCCTCTGACCTGCGTGGGGTTTCTTCTTTGGTTTCCTACAAAGACGTACAGGTTTGTCGGTTAATTGGCTTGGTGTAAATTGCCCCTAGTGTGTTTCATGTGCGGGGATCGCTGGTCGGTGCGGACTCGGTGGGCTGTTTCCACACTGTATCACTAAACGAAGGTAAAAGGTAGACACAAAATGCTGGAGTAACTCAGCGGGTCAGGTAGCATCCTCGGGAGAGAAGGAATGGGTGACGTTTCGGGTCGAGACCCTTCTGGAGACCCGGGTTCCATCCCGACTACGGGTGCTGTCTGTACAGAGTTTGTACGTTCTCCCCGTGACCTGCGTGGGTATTCTCCGAGATCTTTGGTTTCCTCCCACACTCCAAAGACGTGCAGGTACGTAGGTAAATTGGCTTGGTAAATGAGAAAATTGTCTCTAGTGTGTGTAGGAGACAGTTAATGTGCGGGGATCGCTGGGCGGTGCGGTCCCGGTGGGCCGAAGGGCCTATTTCCACGATGTATCTCCAAGCTAAATTAAACTAAACCAAAAGTGGACAGCTGCCAAGTGTTAGTGTTACTGTTGTGAGCGCCAGGTAATTTGGGGATGTGTGTGTTTTGTAGCTGGGAACCCGTGTGCATCCAAGTCCTGCAGCCACCTCTGCCTGCTGTCCGCATCAGCTCCGAGGTTCTACTCATGCGTCTGCCCCTCTGGCTGGAAACTGATGGAAGATTTGGTGCACTGCAGAAAAGGTGCGATGGAGCCATAAATTGGTCACGGATTGCTCTCGAGTGCCAACGGCAGTGATGACTGGGTCAATTATAGAAACATATAAAAGGGGGAGGGAGGGAAAGGAAGGGGGGAGGATAAGGGGTGTTGAGGGGGATGGAGTGGGGGGGGAGGGGAGGGGGGATGGAGGATAAGAGGGGTTGAGGGGGATGGAGTGGGGGGGAGGGGAAGGGGGGGAGAGGGGAATGGGGGAGGGGAGAGGTGGAAGGCGAGGGGGGAGGGGGGGAGGGGTGGGGGGGGAGGGGGATGGAGGGGGGAGGAGAGAGGATAAGGGGGATTGAGGTGGGTGGAGTGGGGGGGAGGGGGAGGGGGAGGATAAGGGTTGAAGGGGATGGAGTGGGGGGGAGGGGGGGTAGGGGAGGGAGGGGGAGGAGGGAGGATAAGGGGGGTTGAGGTGGGTGGAGTAGGGGGTAGGGGAGGGGAAGGGGGTGTGGGGGGAGGGGGAGGGGAGAATGGAGGAGGGGAGAGGTGGAAGGCGAAGGGGGGGAGGGGGATAGGGGGAGGGGGGTGAGGGGGGAGGGGAGAATGGAGGAGGGGAGAGGTGGAATGCGAAGGGTGGGAGGGGGTTAGGGGGGAGGAGGGGGCACTGCACCAATGCAGGAGAGGTTTGGGCCCAACGAGTCCACTTGGTCTAGTATATCTCTCTAAACCTTTCCTATCCATGCACCTGCATCTGATCTGATTCCATAGCATGCAAAAACAAAGCTTTTCACTGCTCGTGAACACGTGACAATAGTAAAGCTGGATGGCCTACTCCTGCACCTATGTTATTTGTTTCTAAAAACCTGAACTTACTTTCGTTCATCCCTGCAGTCGACGAACCTTTCCTAATTGTGGTGAGAAATAACGTGATCTTTGGCATTTCCATGAACCCCGAGGACAAGTCAAGTGACTCCATGGTGCCCATCGCCGGAGTCCAGAATGGTTTTGATGTTGACTTTGATGAGGAAGACATGATATATTGGGTGGAGCATCCGGTAAGTAAATGTATATTCACTTCGTTCTCAGTTCTCCGACTGAGAAAGAAGTAAACCTAGAAAGCACAGAAGGCTTCTTATCAGGATGCACCAATGCATGCTTTGGGAACTTTGTGTCTACCTATGACTCTGTGTCTATATCTGACAACAGACAATAGACAATAGATAACAGGCAATAAGTGCAGGAGTAGGACATTCGGCCCTTCGAGCCAGCACCACCATTCAATGTGATCATGGCTGATCATTCTCAATCAGTACCCCGTTCCTGCCTTCTCCCCATACAATACAATACAATATATCTTTATTTTCATTGTACAGGGGTACAACGAGATTGGGAATGCGCCTCCCATACGATGCAATAAATTAATTAATTTAAACAACAACAACCCAACGAAACAAATTGTAACAGTTTTAAGACAGAACAGTTTTTAACAGTTTTTTACCCCCTGACTCAGCTATCCTTAAGAGCTCTATCTAGCTCTCTCTTGAATGCATTCAGAGAATTGGCCTCCACTGCCTTCTGAGGCAGAGAATTCCACAGATTCACAACTCTCTGACTGAAAACGTTTTTCTTCATTTCCGTTCTAAATGGCCTGCCCCTTATTCTCTGACAGTACACGTAATGCAAGTGACAGGTAAACTATCTACCTGTGTACCGCCCCAAACTCTTCCCAACTATAAATACCAAACTGTTTGAGAAATAAACACAACAGCTGAGAAGGACAATGGTCATTGAAATTGACTCAATTAAATACTATTTTTGCATGCACTTCAGTAATGCTTTGCCAAACCCAACCACAATCCCTGATTTGCAAAATGTGCAGAAATAGTCCACTGAGACTGCATGCAAGGGTCACTAGGTTATGGTGCCATTTTTAAAGTCCAGTCCACGCTCCAGGTTCCACGATGCGGTCACTGAAAGGAAGCATGCAGGCAGGCAGTGAAGAAAGCCAATGGAATGTTGACCTTCATAACAAGAGGAGTTGAGTACAGGAGCAAAGAGGTCCTTCTGCAGTTGTACAGGGCCCTAGTGAGACCGCACCTGGAGTACTGTATGCAGTTTTGGTCTCCAAAACTGAGTCAGGGGGTATGGGGAGAAAGCAGGAATGGGGTACTGATTGAGAATGATCAGCCATGATCACATTGAATGGCGGTGCTGGCTCAAAGGGCCGAATGGCCTACTCCTGCACCTATTGTCTATTGTCTATTGTCTATTGTCTCCAAATTTGAGGAAGGATATTCTTGCTATTGAGGGCATGCAGCGTAGGTTTACTAGGTTAATTCCCAGAATGGCGGGACTGTCATATGTTGAAAGACTGGAGTGGCTAGGCTTGTATACACTGGAATTTAGAAGAATGAGAGGGGATCTTATCGAAACATATAAGATTATTAAGGGGTTGGACACGTTAGAGGCAGGAAACATGTTCCCAATTTTGGGGGAGTCCAGAACAAGGGGCCACAGTTTAAGAATAAGGGGTAGGCCATTTAGAACGGAGATGAGGAAAAACTTTTGCAGTCAGAGAGTTGTAAATCTGTGGAATTCTCTGCCTCAGAAGGCAGTGGAGGCCAATTCTCTGAATGCATTCAAGAGAGAGCTAGATTGAGCTCTTAAGGATAGTGGAGTCAGGGGGTAAAAAACTGATGGGGAGACGGCAGGAACGGGGTACTGATTGAGAATGATCAGCCATGATCACATTGAATGGCGGTGCTGGCTCGAAGGGCCGAATGGCCTCCTCCTGCACCTATTGTCTATTGTCTATTGAGTCCCAGGCAGCTGCAGGGCCTCCAGCCGCCGCCTTGGACGTGTGGATCGACCAGCGAGCTGACGTCCCTCTCCTCACCATCCACCTTACTGCCTCAGGGGCACCTCCCGTGGCCAACCTTGAGGCCGCGGAAGGCCAGACCCCGGTCCCTCTCCTAGCGGCCTTGCTCCTCGCATCCATCATCGCCGGCTCCTTCCTCTCCGGTCCCTGGTCTTCGGGGGACGAGCAGGAGCTGGCTGGGCGGCTTCTCCCTGCAGACAGAGGCCCACCGGGTCTTTGTCAAAGGGCATGTGGAAAGCAGTTTGCTAATGCTGGCCTGCACTATGGAGATAGTGAGCCGTTTAGTTCAGAGATACAGCGCGGAAACAGGCCCTTCGGCCTACCGAGTCCGCATCAACCAGCGATCCCCGCACACTAACACTACCCTACACACACTAGGGACAATTTACACTTACACCAAACCAATTTATCAACCAATCTGAGATAGACATAAAATGCTGGCGTAACTCAGCTGGACAGGCAGCATCTCTGGAGAGAAGGAATCGGTGACGTTTCGGGGCAAGACTGTTTTCAACCCATTCCTTCTGTAAGGCAGCAACTCTTCCGCTGCGCCACTAATGTTTTGGGTCAGAACCCTGCTACAGAGAAGGGTCCAGACCTGAAAAGTCATCTGTCCTTGTTCTCCAGAGATGCTGCCTGTCCCGCTGATTTACTCCAGCACTTTGTGCCTATCTTCGGTATAAACAAGCATCTGCAGTTCCTTCCTGCACAACCTACAAGTCTGTATGTCTTTGGAGACGTACGCATTTCTAAGTAGTTAATAGGATTTCCGGCTTTCCTGCTTTCCTCTTCGCGAGTGTGCCTGGGAATCCCACAATCGAGAGACGGATTCAGGCGAGTGGAGGAAACCATGGTTATGTTTCCCCCTGAGGCGGAGGCTTTTGCTGACTGTGCTGTTTGTGCCGGCAGGGGGATATCCACCGGGTGAGGGCAGACGGGACCAACCGCACCGTCTTTGCTCCGGCTTCCACCATCGGCTCCCCCATGGGGCTGGCTTTCGACTGGATCTCCATGAACCTTTACTGCACCAACTTTGACCAGCAGTCCATCGAGGTCAGTCCATCTACATTAGCATTTATCACATCCAAAAGCAAAACTAACACCTGGTATAGTAAATCAACTTTTAAAATAACTATATATATAATATACATATATATATCTAAAATAACCATATATACGATATATATATCTATATATACGAAATATATATATATATATATACACACACACACACACACACATATGAAATATATTTCTAAACTAACTATATATATATATATATATATATGATATATATAGTAATTTTAGATATATATTTCATATATATATATATATATGAGATATATGAGATATATATACATATATATATATGAAATACATTTCATATATATAGTTATTTTAGTTGTTTTATTATGCTGTGTTAATTTTCCTTTTCGATGTGATAAATGATATATATATAGTGTGTGTGTGTGTATATATATATATAGTGTATGTGT
This sequence comes from Rhinoraja longicauda, assembly GCF_053455715.1. Classification (NCBI taxonomy): domain Eukaryota; kingdom Metazoa; phylum Chordata; class Chondrichthyes; order Rajiformes; family Arhynchobatidae; genus Rhinoraja; species Rhinoraja longicauda. The sequence continues at coordinate 69,531,434 of NC_135960.1, read as the reverse complement.
ATACATATACACGGTGTATATATGTGTGTGTGTGTGTGTGTGTGTATATATATATATATATATATATATATATATACACACACACATATACACACATACCATCGACTCCGCCGATCTTCGCCTCTCCACCGGCCAGCAGCAGGCTGCATCCTTTGCCTTACCTGAGTTCCAGGCTCAGCACCAGGCCCACAGCCTCCACGATGCAGACACCCACACCATGTGTTCTGAATCTGCTAGGTGGTGTACAGGGGAGAGAAGAGCTGGGGGGGGGGGGGGGGGGGGGGGGGGAGAGAAGGGGGGGAGAGAAGGGAGATGTGATGGGGATGAAGGGAGAGAGGAGTGGTATTTTGTAGTTCACTAAATTTGGACAGTTTAATGTTCATACTGTTGGGTTCTAAGCTACCCAACCTTTCAGCCCAGGACCTGTCCCACTTAGGCGATGTTTTAGGCGACTGCCGGCGACTGTCATAATCATAGCAGGTTGGCGAAAAACCGGCGACTGGACCCCCTACGACAATGTCTACGACAAGCTACAACAACTTACCACCTAGTCAACGTCGAGCTACGGCAAGCTACCGACAACCGGCGACCCAATCATCGCGACTTAGGACGTCCACCTACGATCGCGCCTACGACAACCTACAACCACGCAGGCGACAACCTACGACAACTGAAGTCAACCTATATCTACCCGCGACAAGCTATGACCCTGTCAGCAACAACTGAAGACAATTCACGTCATTTTGGCCTCCGGTTTTGACGTAGGTCGCCGGTTGACGTAGGTTGACGTAGGTAGTCGCCAATGGAATTCATTGAAGTCACCACCGGCGACAACCTACGTCACCTGGCACCAACGTGGCGACAACCTACGACAGCGTCAATGTCAGGAGACGACAAGCTGCGATCATTGGCGTCAAACCAACAGTCGCCTAAATTTTTTAAACATTTCAAAATCCAGCGGCGACCAGAAAAACGCTACGACTCTTTGGAGCCGACTCACGGCCGTACAGGCGACACACCGGAAACCGTGTGGTGACAGCCTAGTCACCTGTAGTCACCTAAAAAATCACCTAAGTGGGACAGGGGCTTAAAGTGCTGAGCAACCGAGAGATCAGGTAGGTTAAGGCGGACGATGGTTGTGACATCTACTTACGTAGCTGGGGAGTGAGCAGAAATTGGCTGTACAGTTGTGAGTGTGGGGAGTATCTGGAGAAAGTGTTTAATTGTCATCTGCACCGGATCAATGAATGTGCAAGATACATCTTCGGGATGTATTACTCCATCCAGTAACTAGTAACTAGTAACTAGTGTTACTGCAGCTGTACAGTCACATTAATGCAATAACAACATCTGTACTTATTGGGCGGGCACGGTGGCGCAGCGGTAGAGTTGCTGCCTTACAGCACCAGAGACCCGGGTTCCATCCTGACCACGGGCGCTGTCCGTACGGAGTTTGTACGTCTTTCCTGTGACCGCATGGGGTTTTCTCTGGGAGCTCCGGTCTACCTCCCACACTCTAAAGACGTACAGCTTTGTAGGTTAATTAGCTTTGGTAAAAATTGTAACTTGTCCCTAGTGTGCAGGATAGTGCTAGTGCACGGGGTGATCGCTGGTCGGCATGGACTCGGTGGGCCGAAGGGCCTGTTTCCACACTATATATATGGGTATAGTAACTAAAGTAAAGTAAGTATCAGATAACCAGCTCAAAACAGAGCCAAACGGAAGTACATAGTAAACAAGTAGGATTGTGTTAGCAGTAAGGGCCTGAGAGCACATCGTCGTGGGGAAATGGGGTTGTGAATTACTGTGGAGGGTGTTTTGTTGCCTATCCTTGCTTGCGTTTGTACAGTGCAAACGTTTGCAGGTTAACACATGGCTCTACTCCTGTTCTGCATAAACCCAACACTCATCATCAGATTAACATAGCAAAGATTATGGGGAGAAGGCAGGAGAATGGGATTGATCGGGAAAAATTAGTCAGCCACAATTGAATGGCGGCGTGGACTAGATGGGTCGAATGGCCTAATTCTGCTCCTATGTTTAGTTTAGTTTAGTTTAGTTAAGAGATAAAAAGTCCAGAGTGGATGGTTGCTGAGGTAGGATTGTGTTAGCAGTAAGGACCTTCAGCCCACCGAGTCCACGCCGACCAGCAATCCTCGCACACTAACACTATCCTACACACACCAGGGACAATTTACAATTTTACCAAGCCAATTAGCTTACAAACTCGTACATCTTTGGGGTGTGGGATGAGACCGAAACACCCGGAGAAAAGCCACGCAGGTAATGGGGAGAACGTACAAACTCCGTACAGACAGCGCCTGTCGTCAGGATCGAGCCCAGGTATCTGGCGCTGTAAGGCAGCAACTCTACCGCTGCACCACAATATGTCTTATGGTGACCTTGTGCTCCCTCACCCTCTGTTTTTCTTCTCAACTAAATTTAAATCATTCTCAACCCTTATGCAGTAAGATGGATATGATTTCCTCTGGAATTATCTCCCACGTGTTTTCATTGATGATTTATAAGTGCCGCACAAACAAGGCGATGTTGAATGTTTACTTGCTGAGCCACCAATGGGACACGCGAGCACAAGTTCCGATCACTACGTTTTGAAACATGTGCATCGTGACTTCAGAGCAGATTTCTCGTATCCTTTCAGGTGATAAAGGTGCATGGTGATGTGCAGTACAGGCGGACAATACTGAGTAACACTGGGCAAAGGACGAGTGTCGGGGCCCCGGTCGGGATCGCAGTGAACCCAGCGAAAGGGTGAGTGCAGCGTTGCAGGAGGTTCATCTGTTTGATCAAGCAAGGCTCGTCGGACATTAGTTTAGTTTGGTTTAGAGATAGCTCGGCCCACCGTCCACACCGACCAGCGATCCCCGCACATTAACACTACCCAAGAAGGATATTCTTGCTATTGAGGGCGTGCAGCGTAGGTTTACTAGGTTAATTCCTGGAATGGCGGGTCTGTCATATGTTGAAAGACTGGAGCGACTAGGCTTGTATACATTGGAATTTAGAAGGATGAGAGGAGATCTTATCGAAACGTACAAGATTATTAAGGGGTTGGACACGTTAGAGGCAGGAAACATGTTCCCAATGTTGGGGGAGTCCAGAACCAGGGGCCACAGTTTAAGAATAAGGGGTAGGCCATTTAGAACGGAGATGAGGAAAAACTTTTTCAGTCAGAGAGTTGTGAATCTGTGGAATTCTCTGCCTCAGAAGGCAGTGGAGGCCAATTCTCTGAATGCTTTCAAGAGAGAGCTAGATAGAGCTCTTAAGGATAGCGGAGTCAGGGGGTTTGGGGAGAAGGCAGGAACGGGGTACTGATTGAGAATGATCAGCCATGATCACATTGAATGGTGGTGCTGGCTCGAAGGGCCTAATGGCCTCCTTCTGCACCTATTGTCTATTGTCTATTAACACTACCCTACACACACTAGGGACAATTTTACGTTTACAACAAGCCAATTAGCCTACGTTTTATGTTTTACGTTTACGCCAAGCCAATTAGTCTTTGGAGTGTGGGAGGAAACGGAAGATCTCAGAGAAAACCCACGCAGGTCACGGGGAGAACGTACAAACACCTTACAGACAGCACCGGTAGTCAGGATCGAACCGGGTCTCCGGCGCTGTCAGGCAGCAACTCTACCGCTGCGCCACCGTGCCGCCCTTGTGAAAGAACAGTGGAAATCTTTGATAGACACTAGCTGCTGGAGGAACTCAGCAGGTCAGCCAGTATCTCTGAGGGGCAACCTTTATACACAAAGGGTAGTGGAGGTAAGGAACGAACTACCATTGGAGGTGGTCGAGGCAGGTACTATCGCAACGTTTAGGAGGTATTTAGATAGGTACATGGATAGGAGAGGTTTAGAGTGATGTGGGCCAAAAGGAGGCAGGTGGGACTAGTGTAGATGGGACATGTTGGTTGGCGTGGACATGCTAGGCCAAAGGGTCTGACACGAGAGAACATTGTAACTTACTGAATAGTGAAAGGCCTGGATAGAGTGGATGTGGAGAGGATGCTTCCACTAGTGGGAGAGTCTAGGATCAGACGACACAGCCTCAGAATAAAAGGACAAATGTCTTAAGCGAATCTGTGTAATTTATTGCCACAGAAGGCTGTGGAGACCAAGTCATGCAGTGTTTCAGAACGGAGATGGACAGGTTTTTGATTAGTAAGGGCATTGAAGATTACAGGGAGAGGGCAGGAGAATGGAGGTGAGAGAGAAAGAGAGATCAGGCATGTTTGAATGGCGGAATAGACTAACGGGCCGAATGGCCTAATTCTGCTACAATTACTTATGAACTTACAAAATTTATTTATTTTTAATAAAAAAATACTTTATTCAAGAATTAAATAATCAACAAAACATGTTCCTACCAAAACTCCATCTGACATTATCGGAGGCTATACATACATTCAATGCATACATTCAATACACCAATTACATAAAATTACCCCCCTACCCTTGCCACTCATGTGGCCCACTGACGTGGAATCCCTTCCCTTATTTTGAGGGGTGTCTCCACCACACCCTGCCCCCCACTCACGAAAATGTACCACCCTGTTCCTGCTGAAAACTTTGATTCGGCAAATGACCAAGAAACAGTGGACTGACTGCAAAGCTGGGCTTTGCCACATTCAGGGTTAAATGAGGACATGCTGAGTTACTGTCAGTGATTCACACCTCTCCAGTCTGTGCTGTTTATCTTTCAGTCAGGGGATATAAGAAAATAACTGCAGATGCTGGTACAAATCAAAGGTATTTATTCACAAAACGCTGGAGTAACTCAGCAGGTCAGGCAGCATCTCAGGAGAGAAGGAATGGGTGACGTTTCGGGTCGAGACCCTTCTTCAGACTGATGTCAGGGGGGCGGGACAAAGGAAGGATATAAGTGGAGACAGGAAGATAGAGGGAGATCTGGGAAGGGGAGGGAAGAGAGGGACAGAGGAACTATCTAAAGTTGGACAAGTCGATCGATGTTCATACCGCTGAGCTGCAAGCTGCCCAGGCGAAATATGAGGTGCTGTTCCTCCAATTTCCAGTGGGACTCAGGGGAAAGCAGCTGAGTAAATGTGGATATGGGCCAAACGCGGGCAGGTGAGACGAGCATAGATGGAGCATTTAAATCAACCTACTCAAGTTGGGCCAAAGGGCTCGTTTCCATGCTGCATGATGCTGACTCCATGACTGTAGGTGAATTTAATCTATTTACAAGCTGGAACCACAGTAAACTACTCTTAACATCTTGTATTTATTCACAAAATGCTGGAGTAACTCAGCAGGTCAGGCAGCATCTCAGGAGAGAAGGAATGGGTGACGTTTTGTGAATAAATACCTTCGATTTGTACCAGCATCTGCAGTTATTTTCTTAAAATCTTGTGGTCTGTTGCACGGTTAATGGGCAAGTTTTTGTGAAAAGGTAAACTAACAAACTAGAGTCGTAGAGTCATACAGCCATGGAAATAGACCCTTCAGCCCAACTTGCCCGTGCTAACCTAGATACGATACGATGAAACTTTATTCATCCCCTGAAGGGGAAAGTGGTCTGCTAACAGTCACAACACACAACAAGGTACACGGAACCTTGAAATTAAAATTAAATTAAAAAGGAAAAAAATAAATAAAAAGGCAACCCATTGTTGGCTGGCGGCCGTGTGCACGGCGCCTTAACCGGAACGAACGAACAAACAAACTCCTATGCAGGCTTATCCCCATGGGCAGAGAATTCTCCAACAAGAGTGCTCCCCCTCCCCCATTTGACACCAGTCCTACCCCTGCCTGCATTTGGCCATCCCCCCTCTACACCTTTCCTTCGTTTTCTTAGTACCTGAACTGATGTACAGCACTTTGGTCAACGTGGGTTGTTTTTAAATGTGCTATACAAATAAAATTGACTTGACTTGACTTCCTGTCCATGTATCTGTCCAAGTGTCCTTTAAATGGTCTTATAGTCCCTGCCTCAACTACTTCCTCTAGCTACTTGTTCCACACACCCACCACACTCTGTGTGAAAAGTCACCTCTCAGATTCCTATTAAATCTTTCCCCTCTCATTTTGAACCTCTGGTTCTTGATTCCCCTACCCTGGGTAACAGACTGTGCATTCACCCCATCTATTCCCCTCAAGATTTTATACACCTCTACAAGATCGCGCTTCAGTCTCCTGCGCTCCAAGGGATAAAATCTTAGCCTGTCCAACCTATCCCTATAGCTCAGTCCCTCAAGTCCTGGCCACATGCTCGTAAACTAGTCGAATACTTGCGCAATGAAACTGTTGGATATTCTGTTTTGAAATCCTTTTACCAATCACAGTACCAATCCCTATAGCTCAGTCCCTCAAGTCCTGGTCCACAGTACGGGTCCACCACCCATTTTCCGGCCCCCATGGTTCCAGAGCCTTTTTGCATTGTCTATTTTGCCGGACCGACAGAGGTCACGGCCTCTGAGAGGCATCCAACGGTACCGGAACAGTCCGCCTAGGCCGCCGGGGGGGGGCCGATATTACGGCCCGCAAAGTCGGCCTCGGAAGTCGGGTATGGGGACGGATCTGACGTCTATGGCCGGTCCGGAGTTCCAGAGCCCCGGCAGCAGGGGGCAAATTCAATCGGTCATGGACGTCTCGATGAGACAATAGACAATAGACAATAGGTGCAGGAGGAGGCCATTCAGCCCTTGGAGCCAGCACCACCATTCAATGTGATCATGGCTGATCATTCTCAATCAGTACCCCGTTCCTGCCTTCTCCCCGTACCCCCTGACTCCGCTATCCTTAAGAGCTCTATCTAGCTCTCTCTTAAATGCATTCAGAGAATTGGCCTCCACTGCCTTCTGAGGTAGAGAATTCCACAGATTCACAACTCTCTAACTGAAAAAGGTTTTCCTCATCTCAGTTCTAAATGGCCTACCCCTTATTCTTAAACTGTGGCCCCTTGTTCTGGACTCCCCCAACATTGGGAACATGTTTCCTGCCTCTAACGTGTCCAACCCCTTAATAATCTTATACGTTTCGATAAGATCTCCTCTCATCCTTCTAAATTCCAGTGTATACAAGCCTAGTCGCTCCAGTCTTTCAACATATGACAGTCCCGCCATTCCGGGAATTAACCTAGTAAACCTACGCTGCACGCCCTCAATAGCAAGAATATCCTTCCTCAAATTTGGAGACCAAAACTGCACACAGTACTCCAGGTGCGGTCTCACTAGGGCCCTGTACAACTGTAGAAGGACCTCTTTGCTCCTGTACTCAACTCCGCTTGTTATGAAGGCCAACATTCCATTGGCTTTCTTCACTGCCTGCTGTACCTGCATGCTTCCTTTCAGTGACTGGTACTTGCATGCTTCCTTTCAGTGACTGCGGGATGAGGTTGGGATCGGTCGCCTCGCCCGGTCTAGGCGCCACATTTTCGGGGGCGCTTCCGGGCGGTGGGGGGGGGGGGGTTTGTATGGATCAAAGAGGGGGCCGGACCACTAGTTGCCGGGAAATCGGTGGTGGACCTACATATCTAAGGAGTACCTGAGGATATTGTGCAATCGTTTCTGCAGGAAGTTATACTGGACTGACCAAGGCACGGAAAGTGGGATCCCTGCAAAGATTGCCAGTGCTAACATGGATGGAACCAATGCCAGAGTCCTCTTCACCAGTAACCTGGATCACGTTGAGTTTATCACCATTGACATCAAGGAACGGAAGTTGTATTGGTCCATTTCCAGTAACGGTGTAGTATGTATCCTTTATCTGAATCGTACCCACTCACAAGAAAGAATATTTCTGGGGCTAAAATTCACCCAGTTTCTTGCTATATATATATATATAGTATGAAATCCGTGGGAATGCAAGGAAAAGATCAGTTGATCTTTGTGGTATTTACTCAAATAGTTTCAGCAAATCTGCCTTCAATCAGTGAATAAAATCATGAGAGGAATAGATCAGGTCGATGCACAGAGTCTCTTGCCCAGGGTAGGTGAATCGAGGACCAGAGGACACAGGTTCAAGGTGAAGGGGAAAAGATTTAATAGGAAGATGAGGGGTAACTTTTTCACACAAAGGGTGGTGGGTGCATGGAACAAGCTGCCAGAGGAGGTAGTTGAGGCTGGGGATTATCCCAACATTTAAGAAATGGTTAGACAGGCACATGGATAGGGCAGGTTTGGAGGGATATGGACCAAATGTGGGCAGGTGAGACTAGTGTAGCTGGTACATGTTGGCTGGTGTGGACACGTTGGGCAGAAGAGACTGCTTCCACACTGTATCACTCTATAACTCTCATCATTAATCTTGATTACCGTCGGTTGAGTTTAGTTTAGAGATACAGCGTGGAAACAGGCCCTTCAGCCCACCAAGTCCACGACGAACAGTGATCCCCGCACACCAACACTATCCTACACACACTAGGGATAATTTATAATTTTACCAAGCCAATTAGCTTACAAACCTGCATGTCTTTGGGGTGTGGGAGGAATCCGGTGCACCTGGAGAAAACCCACGCAGGTCACGGGGAGGAGAGAATGTACAAGCTCCATACAGACAGCACCTGTAGTCAGGATGGAATCTGGGTCCCTGGAGCTGTAAGGCAGCAACTCTACCGCTGCGCCACCGTGCCACCCTCAGGTTTGGAGGAGAAAGATATTTAGGGTGAACAAACGTTTTCTAGTTGAAGTATCTGTATTTTGTTTATTCATTCAGATAAATGGCCTCATTAAAAGTTAAAATAAGTTTCCGCAGTAGAGATTGCTGCATTGCGAAATGCCATAATGTTGTGAAAGTATAACAGGCAGCACAATCCCAGAGTGCAGAATATAATGTTATAAAGTTACATTTACAGAGAAAGTGCAGGTTCTTTTTAAAAGCGCATGGTCTGCAATGAGGTCGGTTGGGAGATCAGGGCCACGCCCTAGCTTCTGGGAGGACTGTTCAGCAGGCTGATAACGGTGGGGAAGAGGCTATTCCCTCATCTGGTGGTGCGTGCTTGCAATCCTCTGTGCCTTGTGCCCGACAGAAGAGGGGAATAACCGGGGTGAAAATGATCCTTGATCATGTCAGCTGCTTTCCTGAGCGTGAAGTGTAGATTGAATCAATGGGGAGGGATGGCGAGGTTAGTGTGTGTGATGGAATGGGTTACTTCTACAACCCGCTGCATTCAAGAGAGAGCTAGATAGAGCTCTTAAGGATAGCGGAGTCAGGGGGTATGGGGAGAAGGCAGGGACGGGGTACTGATTGAGAATGATCAGCCATGATCACATTGAATGGCGGTGCTGGCTCGAAGGGCCGAATGGCCTACTCCTGCACCTATTGTCTATTGTCTATTTCTCGCGATCTCAGTCTTGAAGAAAGATTTTTATATTTGATCATGTTTAGCTGCTAATTCTGTGCATGATATCACCGACAACTGTGTCCCCTTTCTTTTCCCCTGTAGCAATCCAAGGAACTGTTTTCTCGGTAACACTTGGCTTCAGTCGATAGCACTCTCCCCTTTCTCACCATGTCTCCCGTTGCAAACGCCAGCCCTCTACCCTGGTGCTTCCTGTCGTTAGTTTACCATACATTTATGACAAGAGTCAAGAGTGTTTCATTGCCATATGTGCCAAACAGAACAATGAAATTCTTACTTGCAGCAGTACGACAGATACTGTATGTAAACATAGTACACTGTCAACAGTATAATAAACAAGAGAGAAAAAAAGTTCAGTGTGTGTATGTATACACATACTCACAAATATGCATATATATAGATCATATATATATATGTGTGTGTGTGTGTGTGTGTGTGTGTATATAGATATATATAGATATTAATATGTGTGTATATATATACACACACACACACACACACACACACACACACACACACACATACACACACACATACACACACACATACACAAACACATACACACACACATACACACACACACACACACACACACACACAAACACACACACACACACACACACACACACACACACACACACATATATAAGATAGACACAAAAAGCTGGAGTAACTCAGTGGGACACGCCAGCTATTCCTTCTCCCCAGAGATACTGCCTGTCCCGCAGTTACTCCAGCTTTTTGTGTCCACAGTGTAAACCAGCATCTGCAGTTGAAGACAAACCCAATGCCCCCGTCTATGTAGTTCAGAGCTTATTTAGAGGTTGTGGTGCTTAACAGCTAGATGGCTGTAGGGAAGAAGCTGTTCCTGAACCTACCGTACTACCATTTTCAGACTCCCGGACCTTCTTCCCAATGGCAGGGGTGAAATGATTCTTCACAGAAGCCCATAATGCTGCCCCCTCTCCACCAGGAAGGCCTAACATGGCGTGTGTGACCGCTTTGTAGGCTGCCTCTGTTCACCCTGCAAAGCCTCTGGCCCCTATCACTTTGGTCCCACTCAGATCCTCAGCCACTTCCGCCGTTCCTATCAATCTTTGCGTCGAACACCTCTATCCTTCTATGTTCTTCTGGTACCAACACTGATGCAATAAGAGGTAATGATTTTGTTCTTCCCATATCCATCTCCTCCAATTCTGTCTCTTTGTTCCTTGCGTTCATGCCTTCATCATGTATCTTCGTATTTAATCCTCTCATCTCCCACTTCAAGGTCTCGAGAGACCCGAAGCATCACCCATTCCTTCTCTCCAGAGATGCTGCCATTGAGTTGAGGTCCCGTTGAGTTACTCCAGCATTTTGTGACCATCTTCCTTTCTCATTCTTTCCTTCCCCCCCCCCCCCACTTTCCCCGCGCACGTTCATTTTTTTAAATCTTCTTGGGAAAAGTGCATTGTCCTGAAACATTGTCTTTATTCCTCTCTCCGCAGATGCTGCCTGAGCTGCTGAGAATTTACAGCAATTTTTCTGTTTTTATTAATAATAATTCTATATTGTCCAAATAGATCGAACGGGGTGATCTAAATGGTTTGAACCGAGTGACGGTGGTCAGCCATCTTTCTCATCCTTGGGGGATCGCCATATACCAGGACTTCCTTTACTACACAGATAATGATTACGAAGTCATTGAGCGTGTTGATAAGACCACCGGGGAAAACGCGGTGGTGCTGAGGAGTAATCTCGCGGGACTGATGTCCCTGAGAGTTAACTTCCGGGACAGTGAGTACCAATCGTCATGTGTTATAAGGACTCTTATAAGTACCTGGGTGTTTACCTGAACAATAAACTGGCCTGGACTGATAATAGTAATGCACTGTATCAGAAAGGCCAGAGTAGACTGTACCTGCTGAGGAGGATCGGGTCCTTTGGAGTGCAGGGGGCGCCACTGAGGACCTTCTTCCACACTGTGGTGGCGGCAGCCATTTTCTATGGAGCGGTCTGCTGGAGCAGCACCATCTCAACTGCTGACAGGATGAGCCTGGATAAACAGATCAAGAAGGCCAGCTCTGTCCTGGGTTGCCCCCTCGACAGTGTAGGCGGTGGGAGAGAGGAGGATGATGGCAAAGCTATTGTCACTGCTGGACGACTCCTCCCACCCCATGCAGGACACTGTCACTGGACTGAGCAGCTCCTTCAGTGACAGACTCCTTCACCCCAAGTGTGTGAAGGAGAGATATCGAAGGTCCATCCTTCCTGCTGCCATCAGACTGCACAACCAGCACTGCTCCCAGCACACCAGTAAATAAAGATAATGACCGTTGTTTTAATTTTTCAATGAATGCTTATTTATTTTTGC